>NW_005187529.1:1614781-1618509 GCF_000239375.1 Pundamilia nyererei | reverse complement strand
GAGAGAGAGAGAGAGGCAGTGTTTGCGTGTACTCGTATATTTTTGATTCCTCTTACTAATTATTTCTAGCCACCTGAACCACCCACACACACAAACTGTCACACACGAGCTCTTAGACGTATCTCTTCCTCTTTCTGTCTGTCTGTCACACCACATTTGTCCTCATGTGAAAACTCCCTTATTACTCCCCGTGCTAGTCAACAAAGTAACATCTGTGTGTGTCTTCTCTGTCCTGATCACCACCCTGGGCAACAAACGCACATCACAGCAGTTACTTTCAACTATGTAGCAAATGAGAATATGTAGCTAGTGGATGAGTCACCAAGCAGCATCCCGCACGGAGTGAGCAGCAGAACTCATTTATTTGCTTAGAAAAAGCCTCTGCGTGCATTTGGTCATTTCACTCATTACAACAGTTAATTTAAAAGATTTCATTTTTAAAGGTTTGGCTCTCTCTCTCTGAGTGCTTGTTCTAGTTCTCCCTCTCTCTTGCTCGCTATCTCTCGCTCGCTCTCGCTCTCGCTCTCTCATTCTCTCTTTATAGAGTGCTTAACAAAATTATTAGACCACCTGTCACAAAAGAAGAAATCTGTGAAAAACTTGATTAAAAATTACTGAGTTAACTGAACTGGATCTGCATTTTTATACCTAATATCGAGCCGGTACATTGGACTTCTCTGAACAGTCAGAAATTAAAGCATGACATTAAACAACTAAAACTAATTTTTCTGTTCAGGTATCCAAGTAAATAATTGTTGTTTGGCATTTTAATCAAAATATAATAATATGATTAATTATTGTTTTTCTAATTTGTAAAACTGTAAATTAAAAACAATTCATATTTATAATATACATATAATTATATTTTAAAATTAGAAATATCATTTTGATTAAAGAGTGTAGACATACTGGTGGATTAACCATTACAAAAACATAAAACATGATACTGGTAATTATCCTTACTGTTCATTTAGAGCAGCTGTAGCATAAACCTTACATTGGGACGTGGTCTAATTAATCTGTTAAGCACTGTATGTATCATAGACAGTTAGTTCAAATGTATCAAAACATATCCATCACCCACAACATGCTTTTATACAGAAGACTCACATTCTCTTTCAAACACACATTTACACCCTCAGACAAGTGTCTGCCCTTCAGAAAAAAGCTTTTTAATTATTTTTCATTGATTTCAGGGCTCTGATAATCTCTATCAAAGATCCTGCTAATAGCTTGGAAACTACAAGGGAGAGGAAATGAAGAATGTATCATGTTGGATTTACTACAATTTTCAACTTGTCTGTCTTTCATATTTGAGTAACAACTTGCAAAGACCTACAGAAAAACAAAATGCTAATTAGATTTAAAACAATACGTTTTTGAAAATAATAGGCATTTATTATCTTTTTTAAAATAATATAATTTCTCAGAGTTATTGGTCTTCCTCTGGCCTCTCAGTTTATCATGTTCAGTCCCTGATATGCAAAATATCTTTAACAAACTCAGTTCACACAAAACCTCTTTTAATCAACTTAACTGTAATTTAACTTTTTCAGCAGCTATAACGTTCACTGATCTGATATTTGGATATTTGCATATGGATATGTAAGCCGTGGTTGACATTGTCCTGTTTTTTCACTTGTGTCCTGAAGCTTTGTCCTCTCTCACCTCCAGAGGCTGAAATGTCTCAGCACACAGTCTCAAAAATGTCAAAGCACATTATGTCCAATTATTGTAACCTTTTGCGGTGCTCAAGCCAAAAACATGAACCTTTATTTATCTTTTAGTCCCTGTTGGTTTCCAGCTTAGTTCGACACCCATTAGAATTTCCTTGGAAGCTGATGATTTCATCATGACCTATTTTCAGTGGGAAAACTTTGTGGGATTTCCTTTACCTTTAGGATTAATTTCATCAAGATAATTTCCCCTGTCATCAGTGCCAGAGAATTACTAAGCAGATGGGAAAAGTTTTGTGAGTTATGTTTCAAGCCTTGCTTTTGACTCCAAGATAATTCTCGAGATTTTTTAGGTTAGAAGCTCTGCATTTTTAGACCCGAGTATTTAAAATAACTGTAAAACAAAAAAATCATTCCTCACTAGACTCTGACTCAAACGCACACACATACAGATCACAGCAGTGTCTATATCTGTGCACGTCTCTCTTTCTTCCTCTGTCTGATCTCAGGTACGTTTTTCCTTGTTTGAACTGACTGTTGAGACAGCACTGCTGTCTTTCTGAAAGGCCACACGTCTGCCTGTCCTCTGCTGTCTGCCTTGAACGCCTCTCAAATCACTTTAAGATCAGTATTATTGAGTTAGGGTTGGTTGGCTAGAGATGGAGACACATGGAGGATAAGGAGGTGGGGGGTGGGGGCATCTGGAAAGCAAGGATGAAGGTTTGGTAAGTAGGTATGTTTACGTGTGGTTTCCATGCACACATAAATAGCCCCTAATCATGATGGGAAATTCAAAACTATGTGTTTGTGAAAACATGAAGTGCAATTCACAGTTTCACTTACAGCTTTTCACTTCAAGCTTCCTCCAGATAAAAAATTCAGTCAATCCCCCCACCTGCTAATGCCTCTCAGAAGAAAGAATTTGTTGGGATCCTTTTTGTTAATATTCAGAAAGACAACTTCCTGTTGAAGAAGTAACTTTACCATGAGAAGTTGAATTTTTTTCTTCTGTTTTTCAAAAGAGAAAAAGAGAAGAAACATAGAAACAGTTGACATTAGAGGGAGTTCCCTCCTGTCTCCATATTCCTGTCAGACTGTCCAGTTTCTAGCATCATGTGCCCCACCGCAGCCCCCTCTTTGTCTCCTCCTAACCCCGTTTCTTAGCAACGAGCATGCTGTGCCGCCACAGAGACACAGGTGATGATGTCACTGGAGATCAGAGAAAACGCATCCAACAAATAGACAGGCACATATGCACTCACACATTAAACATCTGAAGAGACATACGCCGAGGCATTTTTTATTCTTACAATACCGTTTTTGTAACACAAACTTTTTCAGCAGTATGAAATCAGACCTTAACCTAGCTTTGTGTTAAAACGGCGAGAACTATTCTGTGTGATCAGTGAACACACCCTCACACAAGCCTGGGGTCCAGGTGTTCCTGGGAGGGTGAGGAGCCTAGACATGGTGTGAAGAGACATGTCAGGACAGGAGTAAAAACAGAGGAAAGACAAAGAGCAGAGATAAATAATGTAGTCTGAGAATTCAGTGAGGGGAAAAAAGAGATATGCTTGTAAGCTGATGCTTTAACCTAGTTTAATGTACTGTAGCAGAATAATTAAATAGATTTATACATCAGTAGAATTATGAGTAATATTAATACCAATAAGAAGAGTGGTCCTATGAAGAATGCAGCCACAGTTCTGTTTTAAATATGGCTTTAGACAAATCAAGTCACTTATTTGTTTCTGTGATCCATTAGGATCCCACCAGCTTCAGCTCCAACCATAGATACTATTCCTGGCGTCATCCATACATTCATATGCATGTGCGGACTTAAACGAACCCACTCTTCTTAAATCATTGAAGTTCATAGAAACCTTACAATAGGACATTAAAACAAAATGCAATGATGAAATTTCCAATGATCCAAAGAACATTCATTCTTTAATGTCACTTCAATTACAGCCTTGAGGAAAATGAAGTTCATCTCAAGGAGTTGGATGCTTTGGAGCAAAGGCATATATATGTATGTATATATAAAAAACA
>NW_005187529.1:1610311-1611914 GCF_000239375.1 Pundamilia nyererei | reverse complement strand
GTTTTCTCGGCTTTGAGTGATGTGCACATTTCACCACAAACTTAGTAAGGACCATAAGTAAAGAAGTCATCACTTCCTATTAAACTGTTCCAACAGCGTGTCCTGTAAAGAAACTCTCTGCTCTTATACATGCAGGCTGGGGTGAACATTTATTCAACCTGTGTCGCTCACTTTTTTCAGGTTCAGGCTACGGACAGGTCAGATTGGAGCGAATGTCCTGAGGGGGCGGAGCTAATGAGTCTACTGCACGATATGACTACATCCAACAGGTGCATGTTTCTGCTGTTTGTGTGTGTCTTTTAGAGGATCAGCTCATTATCCATCCCAGTAATTTGATATAACACAAAGGCATCAGCTGCTACCCGAATCAGGATTCCCCCACTTCCTGTGGGATCCTGAGATGATTCCAGGGATACATTTGTAAGAAAATGTCTGTGAACTTATTTGTATTACCATGATTTCTGCACTGTTCTTGTCTGATAGAAAGTTACTTACTAGATAATAACAGTATACTTAGTTTTAAGATATTTGCTGTCAAGTACACTAATTAAGGAGGTAAGACTGTAAGTATGGGTTGTTGAGGTGCCCCTCAAAATCTGCTCCACTAACAAAATATTGGTTGGTTTGAACTTCTGATAAAAGTATTACAGCAATACACAAATCTGTAAAAGACTACAGAAGCATTTTTGAAGATCTGGATGTTCATCTTTATACAATAAGATAAACTACAAATGGAGGAAACTTAAACATCAAATAAGATTGGTGTCAATAAAAAGCCATGAAAAAAGCCATATCGGCCAACAAAAAAAGAGCAAACATACTGGGAAACACCAGCGCCTAAAAATAATCTCAGTGGCACGTCCCACATTTCCAAAGAATCCCACTGATGTCTCACAGCACTTCAGAGATGTGAGCAGAGGAGACAAAAGTTTTAAATTAAATGAAACGTAATTATTTGTAAGGGAAAACAAGAAACTTAAACCAACAACAAAACCTCATCCCAGCTGTAAAGCACAGTGGAGCAAGCACCATGGTTTGGAGCTGTTTTTCTACATTATTTACTGGACACATTGTGGTCAGTAGAGAAACCAACTGAATTCAAAATTGTAAAAGAAGAAAACAAATAAATAAAAGCTTGACAGGGCTGGGTCATGTAACTTGAGAATGGTTCAAACAGCAATCATAAATCAGTTGAAGGGTTAAAAAAGAAGGATATTCAAGTTTTGAATGGAAACGTCAGAGTCCTTATCTTACACTGACTGACGATGTGACAGGACCTGAAACAGAAAGGTTCAGTTAATACATCCCATAATTATTAATGAACTGAAACTGTATTGTAGGATTGGTTTTCTCATTTTTGTGTAAGTCTCATAAAGAGCTACAGGAGACATCTGAGGTTTACCAAGTTTTAAAAAGTGAGCGATTATTTCATGTTTTCTACACTTGAAAGAGCACAAGATGATTCGTTTTATATCAGTCTATAACTGTGACTTACAGTGTTTAGACCATATGAGTAATAAAATGAGATCTGATCATTTTATTCCTAAAAAATTGTAATTGTATCAAATCTACAGTGGGGCAAAAAAGTATTTAGTCAGCCACC
>NW_005187529.1:1588907-1608818 GCF_000239375.1 Pundamilia nyererei | reverse complement strand
GTGGGGGAACTTGCACAATCGGTGGCTGACTAAATACTTTTTTGCCCCACTGTACCTTTAGTTGCCCTCCTTTATTCAGCCTACGTGACAGCAGCCTGTCAAAGACACCAGCTACTCCCCCTCCTCCCTGATGAAGCGACTCCCTCTGTTGGGCTCTGCTCAATAAGCAATCATGGCAAGTTGCTCTTAGTCTCACCTGATAGAAAGGTGAGACACAGAGAGTCCATCAGCTTTCTTTAGTCTGTGAGTGCATGCAGTATATCTGGCTATGTAATCCATGCTTTCCTATTTTGTTTTTGAGACCAAATCTCCAAACATACCAATAACAAATGATTCTGGATTTTGATACTGCCCATTCCCACGTCTTATTATTTCCATGCATGTCAGAACTTATCTTTGTCTAGTTAATTGACAGGACATGCGCCTGTAACAGAGCAGGGTAGCTTAATGGCAAGAAAAAGCTCTGAGATGAAATATGTACACTATTAAAAACGTATATTTAAGTCTTGACATCTGTTACCAGGGACAGGAAACATAATCTGCACTTCTCTCTTTTAAAGAAACACCAGTTTTGAAACTCCAACAGCCCTCTTTTATCTTTAATTATAAAATATTTTTTATATATGTGTTTTTTATATATGTTTTACTGTATATATGTCCCATGCTTCACTCTATGGGTCAGTATTAATACAAATACAGTCGTCGCCTCCACCCGCCTTTTCATATATGTAAAATAATGACTTCTTTTATATTTACCATATGAAGGAGTTTGTGTGTATGTGAGTGCATGTTTTCATGTGCACACCTGCATCTCTGCATCTGGCTGTCTTTTATGAGTATGTCAGCCAGTTGTGTTTCCCCTCATAGGGCCAAGGCTTTTGTCACCGTAGTGACCGTGCTTCTTTTGATCTTCTGATGTATGAGACTAGCAACCTTTCACACACACACACATCCACACATGCACACACACATCCACACACAATGAATACACGCAAATAGAGTCCTTTATTCTCATTTATATACAAACTCTCTGCAATCACACATACACCCTGTCAGATCAATAATGAAGGTGTATTGTTGCCCTGCTATAGAGGCCTCTCCTATTCTGTGCTCCCCGCCTCCCTCTTTTCTCCTTGGTCACCCTTTTCTTCCCTCTTTGTCACCCTCCTCTCCTCCTCCTCCTCCTCCTCCCTCCTTCTCTCTTTCTCCACAATTTTCTTTCCTTTTTCTTGGTTTTCTTTCTTTCGTTCCCTCTTGTGCTCTCCCACTTCTCTTCTCTCGCCTCATCTCCTCACTCTCCTGTCCCTCTTTGGTAGATGAAAGCACAGATCAGCTCCAGCCTTTGAAGTGGCAGAGACTGGCACCCTCCCACTGGTTTAGCAGGAGGAGGAGGGGAGCAGAGGTTTTAGGAGAAAGGGCAGGAGATGAGAGGAGTTACAAGGAGAGAGAAGAGGAGTGGAAAGGGATGGTAAGAAGGGTTGAAGAGAGGTTTTAATTGAGAGGATGAGAGGAGCTGGCGCCGAGGTAGCAGACGGAAAAAGGATGGAAAAGAGAGAGGGGAGGTCTGGGCTAAGATCCTAACCCAAATGATGTCATTCACACTTTGCCATGGCAACCTGAGGAATGCCTTTTCAAAACCGCAAGCCTGACCAAGGGTGAAGGGTGGGGAGGAGCAATAGCGTATACTCCCCGTTCCTGAAGAAAAAGCATTGAGGTTCTCAACATAAACCTAGTTAATGCTGCTTTCAGTGAGTCAAAGCCTCAGTAATATCTGCTCAGACAACAAAGACAGATCAGAAAACTGCACAACTCTTCTACAAACACACTCTGAGGTCAATCATTCAGAATTTTATCAAAATGCAAACATTAACATGGTGAAACTAGCTGCAGTGTACACATGCGGTACCATTAAAAGAATAATAAGCTGTCTGATCTTCCTTGAAAGTCTCTAAATGTAGTGGTGGGCTGATCACATCAATCTCTGGGTTGAATTAAGCAGCTAAAGAGAAAATACTTCACCCATGAAAAGCAAAAGTTTACAGATTTAAAATTGGCGAGCCTCCTTTGTTAACCATTCAAAGTCATCTCCATGCACTTCTGCACTGCTTCCAGCACTCGGGTTAGTTTTAGATTGTTTCATGGGAGTCCCACTCTGAACACTTACCACATACCCATCTGATATTAGCTTGGACCTCAGGCTTGTGCAGAGAGAGCACATTATCTGGATCTCTGGCTAAGCTCCAGAGAAGAGTCTGCAGTGTCTGAGCACAAAGGTGTATTGTGTTTTGGTTTTGTTATTTAAAATGGCTTGTACACCATACATTTGTCCCCCGGGATCAGATTATCAGCAGTGACTTTCAATACGATATCTTGAGGTGTCAGAGGGAGGACTTTTGCCACAAACACAGTGAATTCCAGTGGCCAGCAAACCACATTTTAAGTTTTGTTGTTGTTCAGTCCTGATCAGCACTATTGTTGCCAACCACTCACTCTGCTCATGAGGTTTGGCTCCCTGCAGCTTTGTCATTTTCCCCAAACAGAAATTCAAGTTGAAGGGCTGCATTTCTACAGAAATCAGTGCAGAATCAAAACTGTAAGAGGACAGAGTGGGACTGACAGCACAGCAGGAGCAGTGGAAGGCAGCGGAAACTCTTAGACTCACCTTTTGAAATCATTTAGTTGTTTATTTAATCTGAACAAAAACAACAACAACAATAATCTTTGGGTTGAGTTGTGAGTGAGTCTACCGCTAAAGGAACTGCAGATGATTGTCTTCTTTCTGATGAGTTCTTCTGTTTGTTTGTTTTCTTAAATAATGGAAAGCACACAGATTCCACACAGCAGACATCCCACATGTTGGTGTAAGCAGAGTGTGAGGCTAATGCGATACTGTAATCTAAAACCAATTATTTTATTTTCCGCTGTTCTCTGTGCAGCTGTGTCAATTTGAGGCTGTTAAGAGTGCAAGGATTTAATGAGTAACCAAACTCTAAAGTTTGTCCTAAAACTTTTATGGACCCAATTTATGTTTTCCAGATCCACAAACTTTCAAGGGTTTCCAAGGCCTCTGGGAAATGTGTTAATTAGGTTAATTATGTAGGTTTTAATTAACTAAGAGGGGTGGGTGGGCTTCTTCTGGCCTGGCTGTCAGGTTGCCCCCAAAGACACCTGGGAGTAAGTGGAGGGGGGAGGGGGGTGATAAGAGGGGGAGAGCAGGAGTAAATTATAGACAGCGTAGAGGGGCCTGGGCAGATTGGATGTTTTCATCAAGTCTTAATTATCATATATAGATGTATGTTTGTACAGAATTGTGAAAATCATTATTTATACACTTGTATATGTTTTTTAATTGTCTTACTACAGAGCACATAAAATATCTATTTAATAAGCACAGGTTCATGTGGGCTGAAATTGGGATGTAAAGTTTTATGTTTGCGGAGCGGAAATAAATGTAGTAGTCTAATTACTAATTCAGTCCACTCAGTACCATGCTAAGTGGCTGCACCTGTTTCATTGCTCAGCATGCCTAAGAACCCTGATCTATTTTATTGTAATTGTGTCTTTGATTAAGCTGTTTGCGCTCATCAACGGTTAATTATCACTGGATAGATAGCATGCCAGTAATACTACTCATTTTTTATGTTTCCCCATCACAGGTATCACACTGATGTCACTGGCCTGGCTGCTGATATCCTTCAAGAGATCTCTGAATCCTAAAAGCTTTCAGAGCATTCAGCCATGCCTCCATATGACTGTCATCATTTCAAATTGGATCAGTGGCAGTAACAAATATTAGTGTGTCACTAAAATGTCTTGAGAGGGCAATCAAAACATGTTTCCGGTGTTCATCTAACTTCACAGGATTACAGCATGAGTGTTAATTTAGACTGTCATTGGCATCACAACACTGACCTCAGAGTGTGTCAACACACCTTGTGTCATCAGCAGTGACAGAATATTAGATCACGCATGCCATCACGAGTCATAGATTTCTACTTTGTAATAACATGAAGCTAATGGCGACATCTACAAACTCTTTTTTGTTGGTATTCCAGCACTAAAAAGGAAGTTGTTCTGTTTACTTGTAGCAGACTAGTGCCGTGAAAAACCATTAATACCAAAGTGGTTCATCACATCAACTGAGTTGTGCATAAATCATCCATCTCTGCTTTTACACAAGTTAGGTCATATCATTCTAATTAAGTCATTTTCCTGTGTATAATCCAGTGTATACCTGATCTCTGCCTACTGTTACATTCCCAATTTTTTTAACTGGATATAATTACTTTGCATAATTAAATATGCCATTACTGAGAAGTGTTTGAACTTAAAATGAAAGAATGACACTTAAATGTTCCAAGAAGCTGGATGAAGTCGGGTTAAATAGGTGAGGTAGAGGTCATGTTAAAAAGATTATGCTTAGTCATTGAATATGTCCTTAAGCTACCTCAGCTGTCCATGTACCACCATCCTAGACATCCACACGTGGACACCACCAGCAGGCTTTTAGTTCACAGCACACTGAATTTTCTGCAACTTTGACTTATCGCATTAAAGCTGGACCCAACTTGCCACTGTACACAGTTTAAGTAGATTTCAACAGTCTCAGTGAACACACAGCAGGTGGACTGCTGGCACATCAGTTTCTCCTCACCTTCCCGTCAATAAGTGTAAAACTAATGCAGCAGGCTCCAGACCAGGGATGTCAAACTCATTTTACATGGTGGGCCACATGCAGCCCACTTTGATCTTAAGTGGGTCTGACCACTGAAACTGCCCTTCCTGTCAGTGTAAAGAAGTTGCACTACACATTTAATCTCTGAGATACTGTAATATAAGAAAATGCAATGTCAACAGCACATCTACATGAAGTCCAACTGTTTGGGTTTATATTCAGAGAAGGCCCCATTTCATTTCACTGTGGAACCTTTGTAAACAACGAAAATCTTTTAGTGTAGTACGCAGGAGGTCTGTCAGCAGGAAAAACTAAAATGTATTAAATAGTTAGGTCCAAGGTTTATGCCCTTCTACAATTTCCAAAGCTGTCTGGTGGGCCAAATGTGTGTCTGTCAGGCCAATTCTTGGCCCCAAGCCTTTATGTTTGATACCCCTGCTCCCTGAAACGACTTCAAGTGTGTCTCATGTTAATCCTTGATTTGAGTAGAAATGAGACTTAAAGGCATACAGTTGAAATGACAGTCCATTTTATTGTTTCAGAACACAGCAGGCTACAGCAACCAGCTCCTCTCACTACCCCACCCACTTACAGCAGACCAATAGGAGCCCTCCTCCACCCCTGTCCTTTCAGACACTCCCACCCAGCTAGGTCAGCTACACCCCCTTTGGAACAGCAGAGACATCAGTGTCTCCCTTTAAAGCAAGAAAATAGCTTGATATTTGGACCATGATTTCCAATTCATGTTTTTATACAAAAGCTACACAATGTTACACTTGATCATCAGAATACAATTCAACTGATTAACTTTAGTGTTTGGACACCATTTAAAATGTGATCAGATCCTTTACTTGGATGGAGCATTACCACTTAAAAAAAATAAAATAAAATAAAAATAATAACTCAACACTACCAGAGACTGAAAATACAAGGGACTGCAAAAACAAGAGATGAGTATCATAATTCAGAATAATGGAAAAAGCAAGCTAGATTCAGTTGTACCATTACAGACTTAAGGAAAACGGAATAAAAAAGTAAAAATAAAGTAAAAATGAAAAAAAAAATTACATTAAAAGGGATTTGAAAACTAATTATTGAAAAATCTGTGTGTCATGTCAGGATTTGAGGTCAGCCCCCATCAGGCTGAAACCAGAACCAAACCGCACTCAAATCTAGTTTGTCCCAATGGAGTCCCCGTAGACGGGAAACTCTGCTTGCTGTTGTTGAGTCATCTTCAGGCACTTCTGAAACCTCGCCTCCTCCATATGGGCGAATCACGATGCAGGTTCATCCAGATCACATGATACAGCTGCAAGGGGAGAGCAGAGGAGAAATGAGCGGTGGGGAGGAGGCATGGCAGGCATTGGGTGAAGGACCACACATACAGATCAAATACAAGTCAAAGTAACTTCACAGACACCACATCACACAGCTTTGTAATTTGGAGCAGTCTGAACATGCAGCAGGCACAAGGAGTAAACCGACACTTCCCCCAGTCCTCGGGCTCTTTATCCAGAAACCACCTCTGAAATGAACACCACTCTGTTCAGCTGACACGAGGCCACAGAGTTGGGGGTTGGGGGTACCAAGTAAATCTTACCTAGTAGAAAGTGTAGTGTAATGTTGGTCTTGGTATTTACAGGTCGGTATCAAACCAGGCCAGTTGGTTTGAGTCGCCAGGTGGCAGGCCCTCTATCAGTTCCTGGGCATGTCCCAGGTCAGGCAGCCCTTCTACAGGGGGGTAGTCCTGGCCAGGGTGGTGCCCTCCACCCAAGTCATGATCCATCATGGGTTCCATACCCATTGTGTCCCCTCCGTAACCCCCCGAATGGAAAGAACGGTAACTTGGGTCTGGTGGAGGAGGAATGGATGGAGGAGACGCAGGTGAAGCAGAGCAGTTGTTAGAAGCAAGTTAACAAACCAAGCTGACACACAGTAGTATGATCACTGAAATGTAACACTGCAAATCAACACAGCACACGGTCAACCCTCCAGCAGACCAAATCAAACCAAAGCTGTTAACTCTTATTTCAGCTAAACTTGTGCTTCAGGTCACCGTTTAGTTGTTTCCACCAACAGGAATGCATTTGCAGTAGCCAGGGCCTTTTCTAAATCTATCAACATCAAGTCTGTTTTCATTTGGCTGACGAAGAGTCAATTAAAGCTGTTACTGCTGGAGAATTGGAGAGCATTGCAAATTAAAACCAACGCCAGCTTGCCCTCTAGCCTACTGATCGGCACAGTGTCCAAAATCCTGGACGCCGGTAATAATTAAAGAGATGGTCTGATCTTCAGCCAGGTCAGAATTAAAGACCATTTTAAACAATTTGACTGAAGTAGTAACACACTTTTCATGTCTTTCTGGAACATGCTGAGGAATCACTTGGTGCAGACTGGAACATTTAAGTGGATCCTTAAATTTAAAAACTGCTAGAAGCTTCTGTAACAGCACCAACCTACATCTGATGTCTCCTGAAGTTGTTTATAATAAAGCTGCACAACACTGAGGAGGAACATGAACTCTTTAGTTTGCTAATATCTAACAGTAGACCTCCTTCAGGTCATGCATCATCAGTTGGGTCAAGATGAAACACTCAAACACTAAGTGTCAGCTCATTAGAAGATCTCGACCCCGAGTAGATCTTTAGAGAAGTTGTTGGTCAAGTGGTTTACTTCATTAAGTCATATTTTCAAGTTCATTAGTGACACACAAATTTGTAATAGCTGTGTCAGATTGCGTATCTGTAATTTTGACTCTGATGAAGATCAGGTCACATTTTTGATAAGATGAGTATATCAACTTAATAATAAATTAAGCCCACAGATGTACAAAGACTTCCAAAGAAGGCATTTAGAGCATCCCCAGTTTGACAATTAGCTCAACTGTTTTTATCTTGACTGCAGTAATAGTTGGGAAGCCTTTGTCTTCTGCTTTGCTTGCAAGTGTCAAATGAGTGACTTACCTTCTGGTCTGTAGCCCAGAGGCTCACCCTGAGCTCCGATATCCAAACCCAGATCTGCTGTCTGCAGAGCAACACATGGCAAACATTTGACAAAGTTTCAATTACACAAACACTTGTGCATGTCTTTGTAACTGACTACACAATGTAAATAAGCATTACACAGTTTGTGTAAAAGTGTGTCGCACCTCGTTCCAGGCCATTGGTTCTGTCCTGAAGAGCGAGCTGGTGAGTTCTACAGAGAGGCGCTTCTTGTAGTCTTGAGGTTTGTCCTCTGACATACGGAACAAAACTGCTGCTGCGTATGTGGCTGAGAAAGATGGAAGCATGACTGCTTAGCCAACACATTTTTAGCCTTTAAAAACAAAAGCACTTAAAATGGCCATAATACAGCTGTCAGGGTTAACAAAATAGACTAGGTATTACCCATGACTAGAAAGTTTATTCAACTAGCGTTCTCCGCATCATTTAGAGGCCCAGGCTGCACATGAGACTGGACTACACTGATCCAAGTGTTGTGACATTTACATATATGCAACAATATAATGAAGTTGTCACCATAAATATAACTGTTTTAAGAGCAAGCTTGGCTCCTACTTAGATTCTTCAACCATGTGCTACAACACAAGCCCACAGTGCGTCTCTGCATGATAGCAGATGAGCCTGAACAAAAGAGAGTTACTGAACAAAAAGCAGCAGCTACATTGAACCGCTAGAGCTGTAAATTTTCAAGATGCCACTTTAGGTCCACATCACACTAAAGAGTCTTCCAGGAAAACACAAACAATTATTTCCAAGTGCCAGCGTGTTATCCAATTAAATCCCCTCATTGCACAGTTAGACTGGCACTTCTGAACATCTGCATAGTTAAATGCAGCTATTATGTGACTGATAGCGTTGTGTAAATGAGTGTTTTGGGTACATACCAACTCCTTCATTGCGGCTGTGCAATAGCTCTGTGAGTGGAGCAGTGGCTCCCTCAGCTTCGATGGCCTCAGCGGCCTCTTTATCCTGAGCGAGCTCACACAGGACGCCTGCTGCTACACGCTGGATGTTCTCAATGGGAGAATACAGCAGCTGCACACAAACACAGACCAACAGCTTAGTGAAAAAATAAATAAATAAATAAAATACTGAGCCTCCACAAATGCAGCCTCATGATACTACAATTTGTTCCCTCTGGAGAACCACCTCATGCATCCACCCAAACAACCTCTATCTGGGATCATTTTTCTAACCCAGTTCTCCTGTTTAATCCAGACAAGCTTCAAACAAATTAATCTCAATACTAAAAATATCATCCGTAATCTTGGTTAAATTATATTGTTTTACTTTTTGAGATTAAATCTGCAGACTGACCTGTACAAAGAGTGGAATGGTGTTGAGCCCTCTGATGACTATTCTGTTGTGGACATCTCTGGCCAGGATGTGAAGTGCTCCTGTACACCCTTCCACAATCTCCTCCATACGTACTCCCTCCTAATAAACAAACAGCGTAAGATCAGTGCACTTGCAGCATCTCTCTCTACAGACTTCTTAGTAGACCGGGTAGTACTGAGAACTACTGCTCTCTCAGTGAATTCCAGGCACCATGGACTGGTATTTATTAAAGCTGTGTGAATTCATTGAAATGATGAGAGTATGTGCGCTCTTACCACAAACTGCTGCTGTGTGCCTCCCATGCTGGTGCGTCTTTGTGTGTCTTGATGTGCTCTGACCAGCAGCTGAACCAGTCTGGGGATGGCGCCCTGCTCCCTCAAAGGGGCGTGGTTTGCAGGGCAGAGAGCCAGGTTACGGATCAGACCAACTGTAGCCTGACAGAAGAACACAGTTATGTGTCATTTAGCCACGATTTTAATGTCACTCTCAGGTTACCCATTAGCCACCCATAATCCAGAACCATACAGAAAACTTTTGTCTTGATGTATATTTGTAGACAGATTTACTGAAAAATATTATTTCAACTTAATTTCTCATCTTAAAGTCAATTATTAAACAAGCTGATTGCACTTGAACAAAAAAAAATTATTTCCTGTCTATCAGTACATGTAATATAACAGTGGAAATGACTGACATGTTTATGACAGCCTACAATATTCAGCTCATTATTTTAGCATCAAAACGTAGTTAAGAGTGAAGTGATTTTCACTGCACTAAATGAATAGCAGCACGAGTGGCTGGCATTATGAAGAGCAGCTTACAGAGTGCTGCTGCCAAGTCTCTGTGTGTACCTTGATGAGTGGCCAGTGTGATGGCGGGTGCAGTAATTTGACCACTACAGGCAGGCCATAGTGCAGTCTGACAGCGTTCTGTGCCATCTCAGCATCTTGGTGTCGAGAAGTGAGGTGACGCAGGGCACAAATAGCTGGCTCTGTGATGTCTTCTCTGTCTCCAGCCCGAAGCACCGTGCGAACCAACGCCTCAATGCCTCCAACCTAGAGAGGAACAAATAAGGTGGCAGATTGTGAATGCAGCAGAAAATCTGGGCTTATAATTTAAATACAGATTTAAAACTAAATTTTTATATACATTTTATTTTTTAAATGAGAAAAACTGCTAGTTAAAACACATCACTTTGTATTATAGAAATTTTACATTTTCCTTTGCAAAAAATAAATAAAGTGCTCACCTGGCACACCATCATCTTGTTCTTGTAGTTGTTGCAGGTCAGATTAGACAAGATGCCAGCTGCACAGGTCACCACGTTAATGTCATCACTGCCAAGCAGCTGCACCAGAGTTCCTAGCAGACCCTCCATTCCCTCCTGGGTATAAGGATTGATAAATAGCATCAACAAAAAGTCAATTTAAATGTCTTCTGATGTATTTCGCAGCCTGAAACTAATGATTAACACACAGGTACTGGTAATGGGGCAGCTTGCCTCACCTGTTTGGTGGCAGCATCTGACAAGTTCCTGAGAGTCCAGAGACAGTTCTGGACCAGTCTCTGGCTGGGATCTGTCAGGTGGAGTCCCAGAGCCTGCATGCCTCCTAACAGAAGGAAATCAAGGGCACATAGTGTTTACATATGCAAGGTAAGAAAATACATTTCAAAATGTATACGATCTCAACTTTGTGGTGTTGAGTTTTCTGTACTGCAAGTTTATAAAACATACCAGCCTCTACAATGGCAGGCTTGTTACTGGAGCACACCGACAGAACCTTGAGGACACGGCTTGTGGTCCACAACAGCTTCTCATAGGTATAAGTTCTCATGATGTTGACGAGTGCCTGGGGGCCACCACTGGCCAGGATTATCAACTACACAAACAGAAAGCAAACAAATATGTTGATCTGCGTGTCAAATCCAGAGTAACACGCTGCAGTCTAGACGTACATAAGTCAGTTTCTTGCCTCAACACCTTTCTAGCCCCCTCACCTTGCTTTCCTGGTTTCCATAGGCCAGTATTTGGAGACAGTCAGTGGTGATGGCCAGAAACTTGACATTGGTTTTGCTGAGCAGAGCCACCATTTTCTGTAGCCCGCCAGCTAAACGAACAGCCATCTTGGCTCCTTCCTGGTGCAGGAGAAGGTTGTGGAGGGTGGTGATGGCATAGAACAGGATAGAGTCCACTGGTGAACTGCAGAAGAGAAGATTACTCAATTACTGGAAAATTACTAACAGATATACAGATGAAGTTTCTCTGCTGTCCTTCCTCTCCACAGTCTCAGTGAACTGAGACAATTTCTTCATGTCAGCTTTGGCCAAAAATCATGGTGTGATGATTTCCTTGTCTCTGATCAAAACATTGCTCTGCTTCATGCACTGGTGAGCGAAAGTACAGCAGACAAATGTAGACCCAGAGGGGAAGGGGGAAAAGTATGCCTCCACTCTCCTCCTACATACCCCAGCATTTTAACTAGAGCTGGTATTCCTCCTGACTTGAAGATAGCCAGCAGTCCCTCTCTGTGATGGGAAAGGTTGTGCAGTGTTCCTGCAGTGCAGCGAGCTGTTTCCACATCGTTTGTGTTCTGCATGGTCCTCACAATAGCAGATACCATCTGAGGTGAGCGCATGATAGCGTGGCGAGAAGCTTCTTTCTTTGAAAGCTGGTTAACCATCACTGCTGCTTTGTTTACTACAACCTGGAAGGGATGAAAACTAACATTAGCGAATCATATCAAAGAGGACAAAATTACTTCTGAGACAGTTCTGAGCCACAAACATATTCACCTGGTCCTCATCATTGAGAAGTTTGGTGAGCTCTGGTATTGCTCTTGTTGCCAGCTCAGCATCATCTTGATAGTTGATCAGATTGACCACAGCATGTTTGAGCATTTGTGACGGCTCTGCCAGCCTCTGGACATTGGTGGGGTTTGCTGCATCATACTGTGTAGAAGGGATCTGCATGCCCTCCTCAAGAGTCTCTGGGAACATTGCTGCACGAACCCGCTGGGCACGTGTCATGGCGTACTGACCATCTAGGTCTGAAAGCAAACAAGACCAGCTTTGTATGATTTGCAAACGGGTCACCCGTGACCTTCCTTGAAAAGATCACCAGCATTATAACCTACCTTGTACTTGCTCTTGGGAGAAGTTCTGGTTGAAACCCTGCTCCCACTCATACATGACCTGGTTGCTGTCAACATCATCTTCCTCAGGGTTGCCCTTCCCACTGAGGGATGGAGCAGTTGTGGTGGCCCCTGAGTGGATGCCTGAATCCAGGTAGGACTGTTGCTGCCAGTGACTGACTGCTGCCTTACGGTCTGGCTCCATGGCCATGTCTAGTTCCATCAGATCAGCTGGAAAGAGAAAAGCATGCATTCAACAAAAAGTCTATTCTGTAATTTCAAAGGATGTGTAGAGTTACAGACTTTAAGTGATTAATTCCAACTATCCAAATTTGTCAAAGGCTTGAGCGTTTCAAAGACATGGCTGACTTTAAAAGTAATAACAGTGGTGTGCTGATGTCACAGGGTGAGTGCATCAGCAATGGTTAATAGCCTCTGCAGTGAATAGATTTCTGTCCTACTATTATTTTCCAGTGTTTTCATAATTCAGTGTAGTAGGGTTTACCAGTAAAAGACTCCTGAAGCATGAAGTTGGATTTTACATGTGCCCCAAGTTTCAAATTGAAATCAATAACTAATTCAGCGTGCTTTAATGGCAACATAAATCTCTACCAAGCCAAGCTGTAATTTTGGTCTGCTGTAAAGTTTAATACACTGCATGTGTGACTGAGGAAGAAGCAAAGGGTGGGAACTTAATTAAGGGGGACTCAAACTCACCCTGGGAAGCCATGTTCCTTTCTCAAACCGTGGCTGACACAGCTTCCTGATCTGTAACAGGAAAAAAAATAAATCATTTCAGCTATGCAGCTACCTTCTCTACACCATTCACAGCCATTAAATCACCGACCATTTTACACTAAACACATATACAAGACCACAGCAGATGTAAACGCAGAGAAAAAAATTAGACTGAAATTAATAGAAGTTTAAAAAAAAAAAATAGAGTCTAGAGAAGTGACTTTCCAGTGCTTTCTTTCCTGTCTCCTCCCGTTCTTGGGTTTCCTCTTCCCTTTTAAGCCAGTCGTGCAAACAGCAACACACACAAGGCTACCATTAAATGTAGCTGCTACCAACTACTTAGGTGAGGAAGGACAGGGGAAGTAGAGCACTGGGTGGAGAAAGGAGGCAGGGGTGGGAGGGGGCATTCACATTCCTGCACTTGCTTTGAAGCTGGAAACGCTCTGCAGGAAAGTAAACACTGGCAATGGCAGGAGAAGGGTAGAGCAGGCAAACGGGGATTAATTTGGGGGGAAAAAAGCACGGCAAACTGAGAGAGGCATTTTCAATTCATACTCGAAGATAAATGTTATGGCAGGAAAGCATAAAATGGAGACTGGGGAAAAGACCTAAGAAAATATCTGCTAAAATGAGACATAAACAGGGGCTGTGTATCCATGGAGTCTCAAATCCTTTCATGAAACCCTTTCAAAAGTACACCTGTGGTTATGGAGCAGAAAAATGAGAGACCAAATCCCTTTCAAATCACCACATAAGTTCAGGCACGCTCTAATACCAGAGGCGCACAAAGCCATAAATTAATTCTGGTAAAGAAAGCACAGGTAGTTAAAACCATAGCATTTCCTCAACTACATCAACAAAAATAGATAAACAAAGTCTTGTTACCACCAGAGTCTCTTCCCCCTGGTGGCCATTAGAAAGAAGGCATGTTTCAGTCCCTCAGTGTTTGATTCACCCTCAGACCTGGAAGCTGTGTCCACATGAAGCACACCCTTCTCTCCTGCATGACTGAACATAGTCACTTCAATCTTTACACAACTGCAGATTTAGGTCAGTCAAACTAACAGTGCTAATCAAAGTAACCTAATTTTTCACAAAAAACATTTTAGATTTTCAAATTACTCAAATTGTGAGCAAGCTTTCCTTACAGCAAGGTGTGTGTCAGATTTAGTTCTTGAAAAAAATATTTTAAATGAATGCAAAAAATATTTGACATAGTTTGCCTACTTATTTGTATTTTGTCAACTAATGTCCAGTGACAGTCATATATGAAGGAAAGATTTTCTTTCTAGTTGTAGCTCATTTCTGCAAAGCATTAGACGGCTTTAAGTTCCACTTCTGGGAGAAAATGTCATAACATTGTTATGAATGTACTACATTACAGAGAAATGCAAATAACGTTTTAAAAATCATTACTGATACTAACAAATTGGCGATGACTGTGTCATGGACACCAGCAAGAAGGTTAACACAACTCTCTGCTGAGTTAGAAAGTCACCTTTGAGTCTTTCTTCCTCTCAATGATCCCAGGCTAGAATTCATCATTTAATTACAATCCAATAACCACAGAATCAGGTTGTTTTTAATCAACTCTCTAGTCATCTAGATGTACACATATTTGTAGATTGTACTCTGTGTACAAGTGCCCCAAAAAGTACATAATACACTCTGTATATACACTCTGCTAAAAATACCTAGTTTAAAATCAAACAAGAAAAACAGCAACACATCACCATAAGCTTGAGTTTAATAGCTTTTCTTCCCAGCAAGTTATGCTAAAAAAAGATGACAAAAGGCCAAATGGAAGACAAATTCGCAGCAGTGGCAGACAAAAAAAAAAAAGGCAGTCCAGTATGAATGCCAGTGAGTGTGTAGGAGTTGCTTGGGTTCAGTGGCTGCCAACATGCAAATATACTCAAGGACAGTTAAACTACTGCTCTGAATTACTTTCCTCCTCAACCACACCACCTTAGCTCAGCTGTATCATTAAAACCTGATCTTGAGTCATGCTCCAAGACTGCTGCTTCTAACCACAAAGGCACCAACTTAAATTCACTGTTCACACGCCATCCTCCCGCCATTGTAGTCCTGCCCTCACATAACCCAGCTTGCTCCTAATGGGAGCCACATATCCCATACAAATCAGACATACAATCAAAGCACATAATGGAACAATTTATGATTCACGCTGGTGGAAAAGTGGTTCTTTACAACTGGCTTTGGAAACTGAGCCAGTAGTTTTTTGGAGGTTTTTTGTGATGGGCTAAACAAGCAAAGTCTGGCATTAAACTGTGGTTCACAAATGGCAGCCTTACCCTAAAGTCACTATAAAGAACAACAACAAAAAAAAAAAATCATTACAGTATGCGTTCCTAGATTTCAAACCGGCCACAAAAATCTGAACAGGTTTCTTTGAAGCCAGATGTGAAATCCAATATGTAGTCGTGCCTGGTGGAGTTGAAAGCCACAAAATTGAAACCAGATGACAAATGAGTGACACACTAGTCACCAGAGCCGGATGACTGTCTTGTGTAATATACAGTACGTATACAGAATAAATTCAGTTCTATGTACCCCAAGAGAGCTGAAGGAACAGAGGAAGTTATATTCCATAAGTCTTCTAGGCAGATATCACAGAAAAGAGAACAGAAATATCGAGAATCATGCGCTGGTGAAGTTACGATAGGTTCCAGGTCAACATTCAAATAACAAGGTTTAGACTGCTGCAGCACAGGACTGATTTTGGGAACAGTGACTGTGACATTGTCCTGATAAATAGTGAGAAAACATGCTGCTCAAAAAGAGAAGCAACGTTCATTAATGTTTAATTGACATAACATAGTGAAACATTGTTTTAAGGAGCTGGCCAGAGAACAAACTGTTCCAACAGGCTGCCTCTAGTCACTGCAGAGAGAGGGAGCAGATCTGAGTATCCAAATAGATCTGAATGCCATATTGCTTAATTTTTATGGTGCATAAAAAAAATAAAGAAATGAGTGAAGGGAATTAAAGAACAAGTGTTCAAGAGAGGACTTGATTTGTTTCACATGGCAGAACCTCAACTCTTTGAACCAGCAGGACGTCTCCACATGTAGCTCTTAATTGCACCGAAGGCATCTCAGTGAGGAAGAGGGACTAAGCCAGATGACTGACAGCGTTCACAAAGAAACCTAACCACCAAATAAATCAAGATGTGAGCCGCTAGTTAGTCTACGAAAGTTCACTGTGGCACCTTGTAAAATGTCACTAACAAAAACAAAAAATATTTTTCTGAACAATGAGAAAATTTCATCTGGTAATACCGGCGCTACGAACTCTACATGATTTATTCACACCGGGTTTCTTTGCTTCAGCATATTCATCAACCTTGCATGCCACTGAAACTCAGGTGCCCTACTTTTGCACTGATGTAAAGACTGACAGTCAAAACGTGACTGAACATTTCCATAACATTGATCTAAACATCAAGTTTCTGTGCGTTGTAGTCAGAGTTTCTAGCCGTCCATGGGTGTTAGTACCTACTTGTTCCACATTTTATAACTGTTGGCCTTCGCTCTGTTGATAAAGTGCTGAGAGAACACACAGCCAAATATAGTCCAAATGCAATGGGGAAAAGAATTGAAAAACTAGTAACAGATATTTGTTTGTGTCCATTTAATTCAAGACCCTACTGCATACCGCTGCTCTCCATTTCACTGTTTAGGTCTTTACCTTGTCCCTGTGGTCTGGACTAGGGTATCAAGTTTAAAGACGCTACAATGAAGGGGCTGCAGTCCCCACAGTACACTACGAAAGGTATTTGCTTATCACAGTGGAAACTTTCTCTTCAGTCACATCCTGTGATGGTGGGGCACCAACACAACCCATTTACTCTTTTTTTTGTCACTGTCTGGAACCCTGTTCAGTCTTTTTCAGTCTTCATTTGTGAAAAACTAAATAAACCAAATCATATCCATTTGTCCCCAACTGAAATTCAAAGCAGCCAATTAATCCCATTTCCTGTTCCCCAGGGGGGGACTTCAGGTGAGCTCAGAGGCCAGTGACATGATGTCATTAGAGGAAAGAAGAAAAAAAAACATTCAGTTTTTCTTGCTTCTGAAGGACAGTGGCTTTAATTTATTCCCCTGCCATTTAATAATCATAAAAAATTTCAACATGGAAATTTGTAGTTTTTGTATTTTCAAAGAAATGCCTTTCTTAAATACAAGACAACAAATTAGGCAAACCCATCTGACTCCTGCATATGCACTTACGTTAAAAACAAACAAACAAGTAAAACAAAACAAAACAAAACAAAATAGTTCAATGCATCCATATGCGTAAATGACCCAAACAAGCTGTATTATCGGCACAGGCAGAAAGATGGGAGCTGCCACCGGCTTAGCACATAATGTGCAGGGTCAGCAGCACTCACTGCTGCCTGCCAACAATGCAAGAATGCCTGCAGCCGCTGCAGGGCTTTTTCTGTGTATCACCGGCAAAGTGATGGACGCCTGTGGACAAACACGAAAAATACCCATGGAATTTGGGTTACTTTCCCTATTAGTTCGTTTAATATTTACAATCGCAATTCAAGCTGTAAAATAGGGCGCAGTGTGTACAGAGCGTGCAATCACTTCCTCTCAGTGTCTCATCACATACGCAAGTTTATGGAAAATTGATCAGTAATATCGTTTAAACGAGCGCGCTTAAGTCCACCTCAGACAAACACAAAGACCGGCAATGACAGACAGAAAAAGTACAATATTAGGTCATGGCAATGCCACTGGAAAGGCCGTATAGTCAAGTGGATGACCTCAAAACCACTACCGCTCTCGTATGTAACCCACACCCACGTTTTTCAGCTTAAAATTTTCAGTGCGTCGTCAGAAGAAAATGTTGCTGACGAGATGACGGGTTTGTCAGATTTGTTCCGCTGTGTACTGGGTCGGGGATTTCACCGAGGGACCGCAGAAGTACACAAGGAGAGAAAACGTTCAACAAATTCAAGAAAAACAGATGAGGCATGCATTCAAAATAAAACCAGTTTAGTTTCACGTGAACGAAAGGAAAACAAATCTGGAGCGGCTGGACGACAACATCCTTTTGTGAGCAGTCTTTCTTGAAAAATTTAACCTCCATTAATGGTATGTAAACACACCTCCAAGCCAGCACCTGTGCCGCCTCCGCAGCGCACTGGACGGACAGCTTTTATTCCACAGAAGGCTGGAGAGCCGTTTTGTGTCGGGGAGGATGACGTCCCAACTTTTCCTCATTAAACACCCGCCTGTGCCTGTTCCTACCAGCTCCACTCTGGCACCCCGTTAAAACCTGAACACTTCACGCAAATCTAATGAGAGCCGCTATCCAAAAAAGGTCCAAGTAAGCGTGCCGCTGCCCCCACCCCTCTCCTCCTCCTCCACAGCTGCTGGCTGCCTCTGACTTTCTTGCTCCAACACCACTGACTCAAATTTCACACTCTGGCTCCTCCTCGTCTTCCTCCCAAAGCACCACGGCTGGGAGGAATTTTTCGGTCTTTGTTTAAAAGGACGAGTGGAAAACACACTGGAGCCCACGACCTAAAATAAACTTTTTTAAACAATTTAAAATCGACTTATTTTTTTTCTTAAAGATAGACCACTCTACCAGAAATCGGCTTTAATTAACACCAGGTTTAAACCAAGTTTTTCAAAATACGCACTAAAACTTCAGACAAAACATCTGCGCTAACGTTTACGTGTTTCATACCCCGACTAACCGTCATTCGCAACTTTAACGAGTAACTTTACGCCATAAAACAACGGAATCCACCGTATACCGAGCTTTCAGACCGGTTGCATCTTTATCTTTAGCTCAGTCTGTTAAAACTAAAGCAGCTGCAAAAAACAAACGACCCACAGACGACACTCAACTCGAGCAAACATGAGTCAGAATAGTGGAATGTAGCCAACTAATAGTTAGGCTAACATCTGCTAACGTAAACTACTAATACACGCTAGGAAACGCCATCGTCGTGAACTCCCGAAATCCCACTTACGGTTTCCAAATAACTGGGCGGCAATTGATCCGTGGCGTAAATCTGGCTATTGTAAACAACTGCTTATAATGCCGAACACAAACCACGTGCTATTAAAGAGTCAACCAGTGTCGTCGGTAAAACAGTTATGTTCCCATTAGGCGGTGGCTGGCATATCCCCAATATATGCCGCGAGAGCGACGGGCTCGCTCGCTCGCTCGCTAGCTGCGGCGGCGGCAGCAGCAGCATCCCCCGGCCGGTCCACACACAACAACAGTCCTCATTCCTGCTGGCATTCAGAAAAGACAGAAACTGAGTGGTGCCGATAGTTTGAATGTTGAAGCCTACCCTTGTCAACACAGCAAGTCCGTCCACTCGGGTCCTGGAGAGTAAAAAAAAATACTCTGAAATGGAAAAAGTCGAGGAAAAAATTGAAGCCGAGCGTCAGCGGGGAGCCCTCGTCCGCTCCCTCCACAGGCAACTGAAACCGACTTGGCCGGAAAAGCAGAGACTGGAAAATGTAAGATGGCGGCATGTTTATATAGACCGGAGAACACCTCGAGTGCACCCATATCCTGCCGTGAGCTCGGATAAAGTAGAAACTGAAGCCATATTTTATCTTTATTTCGTCTGACGTTTACGCACTTCTGTATATATTTACCAAGCTCGATAGCTACACGCGTTGGTTGTGATAAATACTTTATTTTTTAGGGTAAAGCTAGCCAAATTCCACATCTGCACGAGTATGAATACACAATGGAATGAAGTTCCGGCTGACTCGAAAAGGGAAATCCGATTCCTTTCCCCCGAGTTAAATCTCATGGACTCTGGAAACATAGGATAATTTCCTTTAGCGTACAAAGTCATACATTTGTCACCTTTGTCTATACAGACGGAGAAATGGAGGCCTTCATTGCTCTTACCATCACCAGGTCCCTGCTCAAAAGACAAAAAAAATGGAAAAATTGAGCAAACCAACTTAAAAAACAACCCAAAAAACAACACACACACACACACACACACACACACACA
>NW_005187529.1:1572821-1588887 GCF_000239375.1 Pundamilia nyererei | reverse complement strand
AAAATTGAGCAAACCAACTTAAAAAACAACCCAAACAGTGACACCACCACACACACACACACACACACACACACACACACACACACACACACACACAAAACGAATTAAATTAGACAAAATGACAAATTCTAATTCAATATATGTTCAGAGAGACAACATCCGCATTTTGCCCAAGCCATTGTTGGTTTCTTTACATTTTAAATAATGTCAGGAGACAAATTGTGGCAAACAAAACACACATTTAGACTAAGTAATGTAAAGAAAATGTCAGTGAGATGTTTTCTTAGTTTCCTTAACAAAAGATTGTAAGATATATGTGACACGAGGTGCTGGCTTTGCTGTACTTTGCTGTAAACGAAATGCTCAACAAACAAGCTAATGTTTGTGGTCTTTCTTTTATGAAACTGCTTATGTCCCCGGGCATAAAACAGACCTCACTGGGCAAGTTGGAACACCTCTCATTGGCTTCCTGTGTTCTGTTCAGTGATGTCTGGAAGGCTCATGACTTGTTTGTGAATACCACCAAATCTCACATATGCAGAAAATATAAAAAGTGATTAATCTGGTTTTCATATTTAAGTTGGAAAAAATATGAGATCAGCCAATTAATCACATTAAAGTCATAACTGATCAAACAATGTGGGCATTGCTATAACAGAATTACTTCTTATAAATATTGTAGACTTAGATTAATCATATTTCCTGAGTCCATTAGAACGCACATTCAGCCATTAAAATTATTAGTGATCTATGGGCATCGCCAAGGTCCTTCAAGTGAGTAGTCTGATCTTTCCTTTATTCTGAGATCACAGAGTTGTGGCTGTTAATTTTCAGATCACTTTCTATTTGGCTCAATAATAAGTAACTTGGTGGATAGGCCACATAGGAAATTTAAATATGCTTTGCAAGTCCTCTACTCACTGTTCGGTCCCTTAATCTCCACGTTATGAAAGCAGATAATGTACCTTTTCAGTACCCCTTCATTCTGCAGGTAGCAATGTCATGGGCAAACAAAGGTAAATCCTTCCCTGTGAACTGCCTACAGGCTATTTCATTAACCTTTATTTATAGTGCGTAGGTGGAATAGGTTACTGAAAGCCAAACTCCAGTTGAAAACAGTCAATGCAGTGTCCCTGAATAGGATGCATGGGAATGAAATCAACAACAGAGCCAATACGTACACAATATATGAGCGCATCACCTAGAATGACTCCACCCTGTGTCATCTGATTGCGACAGAGACAATTACAGTACCAGCATGTGATTGATTTCATTTGGAATAGCTTTCAAACCACAGTGACAATTACTGCTGCCACTCACTGTTATATATAGCCACAAAGTTTGAAATCTGATGACTGTGCTTCTTGGCAGTCATATTATCTCACAGGTGCGTGCTCATGCAGCCGAAAAAGGCACAAAATCACGAAAACAGGATGACGAGACATTCAGATTTTCTAATTATACTCCAAAACACATATCAGTGGAAAGGCAGCGTAATTATTGTTTAGGTGACAGGCTTGTGATTTCTATTTCCATTTAACTATGGGTTCCTCCAGGAGGGCTTTTAACCTCCAACATCTCCACAACATACAATTAATATCAAACATGATGCGTGTTTGTGGGTGCAGATGTTGAAAAGAGCAATCTGTGAGAAAATACATTAAAACATATCACAAAAAGCCCTCTTTGAACAAGAGATACAATGGTACAATGCAATGTCTGACATAACCATGCTTGAGTTAGATGGCATCCCTACATTAAAGCCTTCACTTGCTTACAAGTACACTCTTGTAAAACAGGTTGTATTTGTGAACTCCTTCATTAAAAGTCATACCTGCTTTTGGATTTATATAGCGTGCACAACCTAAACAGAGCCCTTCTAAAAATACAACTCTCCTAAAAACCAGTGTGAAACTCCAGCTGTTTATGTTGCCGGTGATTTGTGGTTAACTGAGTCAGAAATCCAAGAATTAATTGATTTAGACAGGCATCACTAAAATCAGAGGAACATATGTTAGTGTGAGTACAAGATGATATTTCTTGTACTGTAGTTTGTTTGGGGTTTTTTGTTTTTGTGTTTTTTGCATGAATAAAAATGCAAATTTTCGCTCCACAGGCCCTTCAAAATGTTAATGTCTGTATAATAGATTCATTATTTCATTTTTATCAGACAATACCAATAGTCACAATTTAAGCCCAGTAAATAAACAAAACATAGCGTATCCTTGTCAAATTAAGGCAACAGGGAACTGGAAGTGCTTCACATGTGCTGGGTTTACCTTACAGTTTAGTTTGACCTCTAGGTCCAGGTAAAGGGTTAAAAAATATATTTGCCGTCTGTAAAAAAAAAAAAAAAGTCAAAGATCAAATGCATTTGAAACGCAATCTCTTGATTTAGTGTATCTCTGGAAAAGCTATTGATCATTAAATACTATCACTTTTTATTATTCTCGTTTTAAAATTAATCTCATGATGCAAGAAAACAAGCAAGATCACATCCATTCGTTTATTTAATAAAACAGTTCACACATGTACAGCTGCTGGGATACATATAAGCAGTCTTTCTGTTTGCACCCAGACTGTTCAATTTACACCTGTCAATCACACCTCCTGTCAAAATGAACTTGAAAGCATTTCAATATTGAGCGTAACGAACAGTTTATAAGCAGCGTTGGGACGTGTCAGCTGTGAATCTGTGATTGTGTGCAGGTGACAGCAAGGTGGAGTGACAGACACAGCAGCGCAGTTCAAACGGTCACTTTCTGGTACCTAAACAGGACATCGGGTGATCAGCAGGGAGATATAACACAGTAATGTGTGGTGGTTTTCCACTTCACATTAAGACAGTTTAATTATTTATTTGTCCATGGGTACCACTTACCTGAAGAAGGATGTGTACCCATATTTTATTTTTAAGAAGGACTCAAGTAATGAATCTATAGAGAAATGCGGGTCACCTTCAATCCTCTCTGTCCTGGTTTATCACCAGAGAACTTTCTATCGTGACACGTGAGGTTAAACGCCCAGTTTTGCTTGATCCTGGAGGGATCCTGCCAAAGATTAATCCATAATGCCTGTGAAATGGCCCTTCATCCAACAAGCTGTGCTGAAAAAAACACAGACTGTTGTGTTCCCAAACACGCTGTGGCTCTCCAATGACCCAGTGCTGCACCACTTCAGGGAGCCCACACAACACTTGTTCTTCCAGCTGGAGAGGCCGTTTCATTTTCCGCCCTGGCAGCGCGAGGAGTTCGCTGAGTATTTACACCTGCAATTCATTGATAAACGCAGAGCAGCATGGACATCAAGACAGGGTGTTTTAGAGGACAAAGCACATTTTAATTCTAATAACAAATTCTTTTTGTTTGGATGTAAATAGATCATTGGAAAATATAAGGCAGCCTGATAGAATACAATAAAATCCCCATCATCATTAGTAGAAGTAGCAGCACTATTGAAACGACGAACATGTTAAGATTAATTTCTACTTGCATTTTATATAGAAATTTAAACGCTCTGTATATTTGCTTGTAATCTACGCCTCTCCAATCCTGCATCATGTCACACTGTGAGGTCAGTTCACAATAATCTGTCCAACTCCTATAATTTTTGGGTGGATTTAGTCAATTGCCGGCAATTAATACACAAATAAGTCCAGCAGTGTTTTTGATCCATTTCAGCAGACAAGTATGACAACAGATTAAACATTATACTACACATAGGGAAAAAAAAGAAAAAAGAATGAATGCTTGGCACTAGCGCTTTAATCGAAGCATCAGTTATCCTGACTCGTGCGTGAATGTGACGAAACTGCATGTATGCATACGCAGCTTTTGCTTTGACTAAACACAGGTCAAGGTAATGATAATATAGAGCTCAAGGTGCCAACAGCGACACAAACAAGCACATAAAAACAGGTAGGTCCCAGTCTCCTAGGAGCAGATAGTCACAAGAGACTTGCAGGTCTTGTTCAAGCTCCGTTCTCATTGGCTAACACCGGTGCTGTGTATTCACATACGCATGTGTGTTTGCATTCTTATGCCTGTGTGAACACTTGCATCAGAATTTCTGTGTGCTGCGTTATTTAATTTATGTGCAGGTCTGCTGTATGTGAGCGTAGTAACAAGAAAGACCAGTTTTTTCGTTGGTGTGTTGATCCCAAAATGTGTATTTTGAGGCACATATGATCACGTGTGTCCCTAATTATAATATCTTTTATCAAAAATTCCTCTCTTAATTTTTCTGCTCTTGTTTAACTGAAGAGTTTGGCATCTCGTGGTTATTGGTGAGGAAATGGCACGGCAATAGAAATCACCAAATCCCAGGAGAGCAAAGTGCCACATACACATGCAGTGGCCAAGGCCCGAGGGGTGTGGTTTCTTTCTCTAGCTGTTAAAGAAAGGGGCAGCTCAAAGCTATAGATAGGGGCAGACAAAACAAATACGCCCTCACACACAGGGACACACACACACAGGCACATGCACACACAGCAACAGCAGGTCAGAGAAGGGATACAGACCGGGCCACATGGAAGGAATGTTTGCCTTGGACCGACACTCTCGTGCGGAGGCTGCGACTTATGGCCCTCTTGACACTGAAAAATGGCTCTAACACAGCGGGGCAAACCAAATATACTCTGTCAGTCGCTGACCAGAGTCAAACTTGTGCTCTATGTATTTTACACTATAACGCTTTCACTTTGGCCTTTACTTTACAGTGTAGCAGATGCTTATAGCGAACTTGACAAATTCATTTAAATAAATGTGAAAAATGAAAAAAAATAAATGTCATTTTTATTATTATTTACTTTTTACAGCATTAAATGCAAAATTGTTTAGTCACTCTATTCACTACAGAATAGTCTGAGGTGATGTTGCTGCTCTCAATTAGTAATAACAATACTAATTTTGTGGTATATTAAAAAACAGCAGGAAGGGTGAAAACGCTCTGCTAACCTGCTCGGTGTTACTCTTCAAACTTGGACAGTTGTAATCCAGTGTGTGAAGAGGAGGAAGAGGAGGATAGAGGAAATCACATCCTAAAAGAAGGTGAGAGGACACTGCATGGACCAGATATTTGACTCAGACTACAGACGGATTATGAGGATTGGGCTGTATAAGCCGATATAGGAAACAATGTGACGGTGGGGCTGACATATGAATGAAGTGAGGCTATGCAGTATAGCATAGTGTTGAGGAGAGACTCTTTTATTTTTTATTTTTTTGGTCAGCTACAAGCTCCTGAATCGAAACTGAGCAGAAAGAATGCTTGGGTGCTGAACTAACACAGGAAACAATAGCCTAATTTCCCCACCAGAGCCAAGTGGGATTCAATGTTAACCACAGCAGACTTCAAAGGTGCTCATTTAAACAGCCCGGATGACATTTCACCTGCTTTCCACGAATCCTGTATTATTACAGCAGTAGCCCATGCTCAGTCCCTGCATCTATACTGCATTAGTGGTTGCCATGGTAAAAGTCCTCCATCCCGCATCCATCCTGCACAGACAGACAGAGAGGCACCACTCATACAGATTTCTGCAGGAGGAAATTGAGGATGGGAGAGACAGCTGAGTTACATAGCACTGCTGTGTGATGTACAAGCACTGTGATCTACCTGTAAAACCACGCTGAGATTTCATGCACTGCACTCTATCACGCCTCTACAGAGACGCACGACGTGGCGACGAACACAGCGAGCCAGAGCACTGGGAAGGCCACAGCTCTCAAGTTTCATTGTAGTGTTTCAATGCCATTCGGCTTCTTCTGAATCAATTCTACGGCCCGTCTCTGTTTTATTAAACACAAGGCACACAGAGAGGCAGAGCCGGCTTCTGCTGGATTTCACTCAACACTGCGAATATGTGGTTGACGCGCTAAGCTACCACACTCTTCCCTGATATTTTATTACATCTCGTGATGTCATGCTGAAAAATAAACTCCTCGTGGAGTGATGCTGGAGCCGAAGGGGTTTTAAAGCTCCTAAAAGTCATTTATCAGCTGGATTATCGTCAGCAGCTGCTCATTAAAGCCAGTCACATCTGGATTTATATGCCATTTGTGTCACATCCACAGCAGGGCCCAATGACTAACATTATTATTGTCATATCATTATGAACTAGGAAATAAATTTAACAAGCCATGAGAGGGTGTAAATGTTAGTTTGATGGGAAATAACAAGGGAGTGAAATTCGAAATAGTGCTCTACAGAGATTTTTCTCTTTATTAGTGATTTAGTTTGAAATGCTAAACCCAAAAACATGACTCTGCAAACCTAAAATGACTCCAGTCAGTAACTCATGGCACAGCGGCTGCTGATATAAGAGGGAAAAAATATATTGTAAAATAAAAACCCAATAACCATTTTTGCTAAATGGCCTGAAGAAAAAAAAAATGTTTTTGCATGTTTTTAACAAACCGATGTGTTCTTCATAAAATATAATTCTGCATGTTTAAAACAGTAGAAATAACAGCGATGTTTACAGTCTAAGTGTCGATTATGATAAAATTTGTCTTAATAATTTCACAAATTGATACAAATTTCCAATCATTTTATTATACAATAATAAAACGGCACGTTCTAGTTAAAAAAAAAAAAGCTGAAATAAACAGCTCCATCACATTTATCTCAAATCATCTTTCCACGGCATAAAGCAGCATCCTGCACGGCTGCCTCCAGTTCACCTTCAGTTTAATCAATTTAGGAGGCCAATTTTCTCCCAAACCGACAAGGACAAGGTTGTTATATCCATCTTATTAGCAGTGAATACTCTATCATTAGCAAATCAATTGCAGTTTCTATTCACAGTTGGAATGGGTTCAGCTGAGAGGGAGCTGAAAAGAATCGCCACCCTCCACCTCGGTGATTCACGCTAACACTGAGCCATACGTAAAGCGAAGAAAACCTCCTCTTGGTGATTGTCCTTAGCAGTTCTCTTGCTCCAAAGCAGCTTAAAGACAATATTGTCAAGCTGGCACATAGACGACCTTTAGCATGACTGATCCTGCATAGAGATGAATGAATATATGTGTGTGTGTGTTGGAAATATGTGCGACACAGACATAAAACCAAAAAACTGAAAGACTGAAAAATTGACAGCATTCAAAAGGGTTACGACACACACACACGAACAGGCCTCATTTAAAGCAACCTAGCTTCATAGTCAAGATGTTGAATTAGACAGAAAACACACCTTTAAAATTTTGAGTAATTAACATTCAGAAACAAATCTAAATGCTATCACACACTATGTGCACATGTTCTAAATTTAAATTCAATGGAGCAAAAGTCACACTTTATCAAAGGGACAAAGTAATAATTTGTTCCCTTTTAAACCTCACAGAACAACATCTTTAGAGAAGACGCACATTAACTACCGTATACGGCATTACACAACACATGCAACCTTGTGGAGTCCCCCTCTATTGAAATCACGTTCCAAAGACGAAAAAGCAGAAATATGAGGAAAATAAGTGGAATAAAGCAGCTGTTTGACTGGACTTTGACTTCAAGGCCTTGAAGGTATAATCAGATCACAATCGAATTCGCAGTACTTTAGAAAGCTTATCATTTAGTCTATCATAGACCAGGTTAAGTATATACATATAGACATATATAGATTACTTTGCAGTGATAAGGCATACAGAGCTTGATCACAAATCTGAAACATCTAAGTATTTATTATCTGTAGAGATAAGGCATAATATGCACTGTGATAATAAATATGAAAGCTTCTATTGAAATGATTTTAAATTTGATCCCTGTAAGAAGACTGACGAAAAACACGAGTACGTATGTATTAATTTTATTTTTATTCTTGTCAATGCAGTGCTGATCCATGGGAGTAGTTTTAAACCATATTATTAGTATCTGTGTGATTACCTATAAGTATGTAAAATACTGTATAATAATAGTGTAATTTATCAAAACAATCACAGAATCTTTTTAGACAGAAATAGAAAAATGTTGGGCATGAAATTAAACCGTGATGCTTTGTCTAGGAAGTTTTTATGTGGAATTATGTGAAGAATAAAATGAGCTTAAATGATTTAGTTTGAGCATTAAGAGTAGAAAACCCCCCAAAAAATAATTAAGAGATGACCACAAAGTCACAGCAACGCACTGATGCCACCAAATGAGGTGCATTGCACATGTTAAGCTTCCTGAAAGCCAGAGGGGGAGCTATGCTGTTCAAAGGTACACAGACTATTTATCAGGTACAGTGTTTATGCTTTTTTTATTCTCTCCAAAAACAGTGCAAGACCTGAAAAATCAATCAGTAAGTAATGAATCCATCTGAATACAGTATCAAACAATGTACATAAATAATAATGATAACAATAATATAAAGATGGTGAAAATTACAATTACAAATGCGTACTTCACAATTACTTTTTAATAGAAACTATTTAAGAAATGTTGAATTTCTTCTGTCTTTTGTTAAAAAACAATCACACTCATATTTTCTGTGCTCAAATGCTCAGCAAGATTACCCTGAATATTATACTATATATAGTAAAGTGTGTTTGCATGTGTTACATATATCAGAAATTAAATACTGCACTGTATAATACTGGAAATATCTTTAAAAATACAAATTGTAACGCTTTAATAATATATGGTTGTCAAAACAAAAAACAAAACACCTGCAGAGTGAGATTATTCATTTCATTGCAACAACAATGTCACTTTTTCTGTATTATAAAACAATTCATTTTAATGCAGATTACAGATGATATTCAGGTCCAAGAGCTTTTTAAATGTTGCATACCCAGTGAGATTCAGAAACTGAAACACTACTGGCATAATAATTCAGGCATTTTTATCTGCCGTATATAATAAAAACTTGTTAATTAACAGATGATCGCAAACAACGATAAACAATCTTATTTTGACCACATGCAAAAAAAACTGAGGGCGTTTTAAATGTATAAAATGTCGGTAAATATGTGAGCTGCGACAGTGTCAGCCTCCATGCTTTTAGCAAAAAGATTACACAGCGAATTTGCACAAACTCCACCCTGCTATTGTGAAAAAGTCTCGGGAAACAAATCAGTATCATAAGAAAATTTTAAGTGACAGAGGCGTGGTTATGGCTGCCACTTTGGCTGTGTGTCTCACTGACCGTCCGGTTAATCCACTTAAGACACAATGTCCACCGACCTTCTGATCTGACACAATACCTTACACAACGCGCTACTACAAACTCATCACTAAATGCATTTTATTACTTTCCCAGCACACACATACATATAAAATTCTACTTTTTAAATAGAAATTTTAAATATTGTAGAATCCCAAGATGCAGAAATTAGCAATAAAAAAACAACAACCCAGGGTCGCAGGGACTTGGCTGTGGTCGGTGTAATTTTTCATGGTGTCTTCTCTCTCGTTCGTTCTCTTTCCATTGCATTTCCTTAACAAAAGCCTCTCTCGCACACAAACATCCACTCCACCGGGGTGACAGACAGGGAGACAAAATGGCTGAATAGTGATGGAGGGGCTACATGTTCCTTTATGTGTCGACTAATCAGCCAGCACTAACATGTGTCAACACTGCACTCGCACCCTCCTCCGAATAGGGACATTGTCCCTCAGAAAGAGGGGAAAAACTAACAATCTTTTCCGACATCCTGACAACGAATGAGAAATAAACAAATAAGAGCTTCATTCATTTATCAGAATACCAACAACGGAAAATATCGGGACAACAACTCTCACAAGGAAATGTCTTTTAGAACAAAACCACAACATTTCCACTGATACTTTTTCTTTCTTTAACAGAAACTCGTCCTCGTATGCTGTGTTTGTATGTGAGCTACCGTTGGAGGTTTTCTAACGACAGCTCCTGTGTGACAGCAGAGGGCTGGCCGACGGCTACCTTTTGAAGCTCGCTGCTGCAGCACTGATATCCTCCACACACGCGCACACATACATACAGTGTCATCAGTATTCTGCTAGACCTGCCTTTTCAAGCTCACTGCAATTTTATTAGTATAATCGACGGCAGACATCATCCTACCTACTATACATGAATAATCCTCTATATACCTGGGTTCCAGGACACTAAAAATAGAGAGGAAAATATCAAGAGACAGTGAGAGAGAGATTTAAAATAAGGAAATAATGAAGGGAAAGACAATAATACGCAACATGCTAGAGTGTCTTTTGTGAGCCTGCAAATTTGAGTCCGTGTGTGAGCCAAGCCTATTCGCTCGACCGAGAGAGCAAAAAAAAGAAAAGAAAAAAGAGGTGGAGAGATAATGAACCTGTGTCTGCTACTGCTATATGCAATCAGGAACTAACCTTGTGAATAATCAAGGCTTTGCAGGCTCAAGAGAGAGAGGGGGTGAGAGAGGAAAAGAAAGACACAGAGAGAATATAGCGCGAGTCTCTAATCCTATCAGTCCAGTCCATGGTGTGTGTGCATGTGTGTGTCTGCGTATATATATGTGTGTGTGCACGCTCCCACTGTGAACAGTGAAAAAGTAACCTGGAATCAAAGCCTGAAAGCATCTGGGTTTGTGTTCGTGGAACAACGACAAACCTTCTCTCACTGAGGCCTCCTCTAACTCTGAATCAGTGTGAGTCGCTCTGAGCCTTCCTCTGCCTCACCACGCATGTCCGGGGTTTTGTTTTGTGCCCGTGTCTGTCACGTATCGATGCCGGTGCCTGAAACGGCTTTGTCTTCAGTGCATCGCTGTCATAGCTAAGTGAAAACAAACACCATCGAGTTTGCGTCCAGCGATTATGTTGCTGCTGGTTTGTCCGGGTGGGTCAGGTAGGAGAAGACGGTGACGGTGACACTGAAAATCATATTACGCTAATGAGAAGCTCATAAAACACTTTAAGTAAAAAAAAAACAAAAACGAGAAGTTTGCTGATTTACTTCAAGAGTGGAATCAATAGCAATGTTACAAGCTTCATAAAGGGAGCTACATGTGTCGCAGGACTGTGTTTCTGCGCTGTGCCGCAATGATATGGATTTATTATTTTATCAGTCACATATATTATTGCGCACTCTCCTTTTCTGCAGCAATAGGATTGGAACAAATCACTTCTGCTTTTCAATTTGTGTGTGCGCGTGTGTGTATTTGTGACAGAACAACAGCTGATGCTGTGGCTAGATGAACAGGAGGTTGCCATCCCCCACTAATGTGCACACAAACATTTTAAGACGCACCAGGTATGCTGTGCATTCCCGTGTGGAGCGCACAACACAGGCGTACCATTTACCTGCTAAGCTGACTGCGACATGCAGAACTACTTATTCCAATCAGTGCATTGTTCGACCTGCACACACGACCTCATACAATACAAGTAATCACAAATACACAAAATAAAAGCCAAATAACACAGTAGTAATCATCTGACGTAAATCGACAGAGCAAACGATGCCGCACGTAAACAGAAACGACAAAGCCGTGGGTTTTGCCTGACGAAGTCGTCCGTTAAAAGCATATTTCTCGCCCTCCATCTTACAGCTGGCTGGCCGACAAGCAGACAAAGACACACTACCGCAGTGTGAAAATATACTGACGTAACTGGCTTCTCTGTGCCTGAGAGCTGGTCTGCATGTGTTTTACAGTGTTTTATGCTTTATGGATGGACGTAAATGTGCATACTGTTGCACAAATTGTGAAAAATGACCTTATGAAAAAAACCTGCAAATTTTCCAAGAGATTTTGAGGATGAAGGAAGTTTCACTCTTCAACCTTCTTCATGTTTTTAGTTGAGATTCTCTGATTTGTGTGTATGTGTATGTCACAGCTGTAGAGCAGGGATAGTCGGGCTCTAACTGTAGCAATCTCAATTTTCAGCATCTCAGTATTTGCTCTGCTTTCCTGGGTGTACCCCACCCATCCCCCTCCTCTCCTCTCCTCTCCTCTCAGATTATTCACAGTGAAGGTTGTAAATAAAACTGCAGTATTAGATTTTACTTATGGCCATTTTCTTTCATTCTCACTGTGGTTACTTTGCATTGACAGGCGCTGGATTTTTGGAGGAAAACAACACACTTTTAATTAGAATACTCGACTTGCACATACAACTAAACTCGTCTACTTCCTACCCTTTTCTTCATTTAGCAATTTAGCATTTTCCATCCAGCAGCAAGTACTGCACATGTATTTGTCAAAGATTTAACTGGTTTATGCAGTACAAAGCCTGAATCCCAATCAAAGTAGACATAATGTCAGTAACAGCAGTCGTTTAAATTTGTGTAGTGCAGAAGCTCACCTGGCTGAAGCAGTTGCTAGCAGGTTAAACAGCTGTCTGTACGATGGAGGCCTTCAGAGGGTGAAGCCTCTGCCTCCATTTTTTGACAGGCAAAAGATAAAGACTGGGCCACTGGCTAACGCTTACAATCCAATGCTAGTCAAAAGTAGAAACACAAAGGTGGAGAAAAATTGGAAAAATAGTTAGCCATCTTTGGAGAGGGATGGGAACTCAAAAGAAAAACAAAAAGGAACAAGTGTACAGAGAGAGTTAAGGTGAAAAATAAAAATGAACAGACAAATCTAGAGAGCGGAGACATGCTAGCACTTCGCTGATCAACTTTCAACTTTGAGAGTAGGAGCAACAGATGCAGTGCTGGTGTATTGTGGATGGTATTAGGGTGAGGGACACCCCAAAATCTCCCCCACTGAGTCTATGCATTTGTTTGTGTGTGTGTGAGTGTGACAGCAGGGAGCAGCTCAGCCCAGGACGCTGCACGCAGCAAGGGGCCATTAGACATGGTAGGGTGACCCACATAAAAGATGCACAGAAGCACACACATACACAAACTTGCACAAGCATGAAAGTTTTCTTTCTACGGTCAATGTGCCATGATAACCATAAAGCTGGGATTCTTTAACATTGTGTTTAGCATGGCCATTGTCACATGGTTCTCACGATTTGGTAGGCAACTGCTGGTTTAAAAAAAGAGCTTCACTATATTCAGCACAGATCCGAAAAACTCCTTTCAGTGATCAGACACATTCGTCCTGCTCAGTTTTTTCTGAATGAAAACTTTTCAAAGTCTATGTGTTCTGCTGTACTTTCGCTTGTGTTGCCATTTAGCACACGCTGCATATGCTCTTGGCACAAAAAGGCTTATTTTTGTAAATCAGCCAGCACTGATTTGTGCTGATAGTGAGGGGTGGAAAAATGTGGGCTGGACAACACCAACAGCACAAGAAAATACACCTTCAAAATCACTACCTAAGCCTGGACACAGTTTCAACAGGGACTTAGTTCACACACTGATACTGCAGTCCTTTAATTGTGTCTGTGCTTCTATGCATATTTCATCAAGTTGTGTACAATTTTCCTTTGCATGTGTAACATTTGAGCTGCTCCTCTACAATATAGATAGCGAAAAAAGTCTTTTTTGTGACATTTGCATCAAATAATCATGAGAAATATGTACATTAGTAATTTATTTACTTTTATGGTTTCAAATGTGTAACATTATAATATAACTGACTTTGTAAACTAAAGTGGCTAAAGTAGTTTTAGTACTACAAATAAGTATTTTAATTTACTTTAAGTTAAGGAAGAGGTGTAGGTGATAAATATCTATCCCTCCAGCATTTCAGTATTACAGGTGTTTAGGACACTTATGACCACGCTAGATAAACGGAGGCCTGAGGTGTTTATTGAGTGTAAACTGATCAATGGCCCTCCTTCAGTGTACATATAAGGAACCTTTCATGATTATTTACAAACCTAAACCTAACATAAGAAGAAAACAAATCAGGATCCGTGTGCAAACAGTTGATTCATCATTTTAGAAAGTTGCCTCGAGTTCTCAGAGGTGCAGAAATGGTTGGTTGATCATTTTACTTGGTCCTAAGGCGCCTACATGCTGTGAGATTTCAGCAATGCTGCAGTAACTGCACTGCAATCCACAGTCTGCCGCCTAGATCTAATAAACTTGTCTGTGACATTAAGTTGGATGTATGCAGGTCGAAAACCAACTGAAAACGAAGGTTGCGAGACACATCTGCGGTCTCTCCTCTGTTTCCTTTAATCCTTGCAGTCAGTGAAAAACGCATTACTACCGGACACATCATCATCCAAACATCCGAACGACATTTTCTTGTTTCCTGGTCATTTTGCGTGCTTTACCACCACTGATTTACTACACATTTGTCTTCATTCACAAAGCATTTCTGGCTGTGATCCTGAAGGTTGTTTAGTAGACAGCCAGAAACACTACAAGATATTTATCCTGCATTACTGATTCTTTCTTTATTAGTAGGAATGCCTATTTTTAAGTCTCTATCACTGTGTGAGATATCCATCTTATAGATTGATACATAGGTACTTTATTGATCCCACAAGGGAAATTATTGAAAAAGATGTCATCACAACTATTTCACATAGCTCATTTTTTTCTGCTGAGAAATGCCCAATATTGCAGTCTATAGATATAAATGTTTGAAGCAAGGCTGCTAGATTGCATTGGTGCTTTATAGTGATCTATCACTGCTGGTACATATTCCTATATATACCTTTTGTGGCATGCTTTGAATGTGATTAGGCATATTATTAATTTGACTGAGTCAGGTTCTTTACCAACTCCAGTTAAAAAAACAACAACTTTGTGTTCTGTAATAAATCTTGAAACGCAGCTTTTTGCCCCCCTTAGATAATTACAGTTTGGCTGCCTAGCTCCACTTTCACACAGCAGACAGATTGTGGAGTTGGTGAGTTGGCCTGTAGTTCTGAAACTCTCCTTCTTTCATTATCCTTATCTCTCCATATCTCTCTCTCTCCTGCCCCCACAACTCACACGCATATACATTGCCAGAGGGATTTGCAGCAGCTAGGCAGAGCACGCGTGTGTGTGTTTGTGTGAGAGCACATGCACAGCGGGGAGTTGCCAATTACAGCAGTGATTAAAACCCAGTAGTGTGGAAAGATAGAGGAAGAGGAGAGAGAGACGGGAAGGAAGAAAGAAAAAGAAAAGAAAGCGATATGGATGGACAGACAGACAGACAGACAGTGGATGATATAATGAAGGAGAAGACAAACGCACCCCTCCACATGCAGCCTTTTTCATAAATGTTACAGGATGTTATTTGCGATATTTATGGACAGCCTGAGTCAAAATTTCAGTAAATGGTTTGCTGCAATTTCCAAGAGAGGCTCTTTACACGTAACTAGAGATGTATCAAAAATAACCAGCGTCGCAATTATAAGTGTCAGCATCATTTCAGACAATCACAAGTGTGTTGAAGGGGAGTACGCCACAAATCAGCCCTGATACCTTGTGTGTCGTAGCATTACACACACAGTTGTATTTAGAACCAAGTAAAGAGTTGATTGACAGACCTGACATGGATTTAAAATGAATTTAGAGAAATTTTCTCTCTTGCTGATGTTGTCCACAGGATGAGAGTCGGATCCACAATCCAGTGGGACTGATTTCAACCCTGTCCAGCATTTACTTCTATTAACCACAGGAAATCAGCATTTCATGCCTCATATCACAAAGAAAAAGACAGAGAAATGCTTCAAACTGTTTAAATAACAACAAAAATTGCTCAAAATGAATCTGCGGCAAGGAAGAACAGAAGGAAAGGGCTGAATGAAAGACAAGCGAATGACCCCGGCCGATGTGTTCCCCTCTGCTCCTTTTCTCTTGCTGCCACCACACTGATGACTGCGAGGAGAGGAGGTGTGAGTAGAGTGGAAAGGAGAGGAGGAATGAAAAGGAAAAGAGACAAAGATAGCATACAGGACAGGAAACGGATAAAGGATCTCAATGACCAAAGAAAAAAGAAGAGGAGAAGGAGAAGCTATAAGGATGTTTAGACACTTATAATCTGATCACTTTATTAGCCTTACAGTCCCCACGGGTGTTCATAACATGTATAATGCCCAAAAAGGGAGTAAATGATGCATCATTTCTAGATTATCAGGCCGTTTCACTGTTGTTTGGCTTCCTCTCTTGAGGCGAATATTACAAATTCTTCAGTTCTGCCTGTGCTGACAGATCATTCTGTTGACTAATAGGAGGGTATACGGTGGTTTGAGGGTTTCGCAATGACGCCGTAGCTGGATCCATCTTCAAGAC
>NW_005187529.1:1541023-1572735 GCF_000239375.1 Pundamilia nyererei | reverse complement strand
CTACCAATCATTTAACACCATGTTGTTTTCAATCCTCCAGTTTTGTCTGGTGGACTTGAGATTTCCAAATGAATACTAAAACTCCTCACAGGGTAAGAATCAGACTGTAACTGAATACCCATCAAAAAATATCACTGATACGATGACCAAGCAGGTTGAACAGGACATAGCAATGCAAAATCACAAAATAGCTACATATGAATTAATCTGGGTGAGTGAAAGGTCCGTGTTGAGTAAAGTGCCTCTCAATTACCGTCATGTTTTGTGTTTCAACAATTTCTGTGCTGTCTTACGGACTGGAGAAGCTGCTGTGCCCCAGTATCGTGACGCTTACAGTCAAATTCAAACAACATTTTAATGACCAACAAATTAGAGGGTAAAAGTTGTTGTTGTACTCACTGAGTGAAAATGTACTGTCCGTTATGGTAAACCTGTCAAACAGCGGCATATTCTCCGCCACAAAGAAGAACAGAAAATGGCTCGAGACACATTTTCAATACAAATGTGATACTTCGCATCTCAAAGCCGAATTAAAATTCCTTGATTTCTTTTATTCATCATATCGAAAGCCAGGCAGCTTCTTTTTAAGGAAGCCAACGGACAGTTTGATGTTTGTGCATGATGGTGTGTGGTGTGAGTGTGTGTGCGTGCGTGTGTCTGCAGAGTGGCAGGTGAGTGAGCTATCTGCAGTGCTCACACACTCACCCCCTGCTGTGTTTAATCAATACAGTTCTGAATTCCAGCCTTCACACACGTCCGCGCACGCAAACACACATGCACGGACAGACACAGCTTTGCAATATCTTTCTGCACGACGCCGAGGGAATACTAAATATGAGCAACTTCACACTTACGCTGCTAAGTGCATACGCAGTGCCCCCCCCCCCCCCCCACCCACCACACACACACACACACGAGTGGGCGAATGTGTGTTTATATGTGCGTTTCTCTGTGGATGTGCGATATGTGCGCGTGTCCATAACGGGCCGGAGATAATTAATTCTAGTTCATGGTGTCCACCGGGAGAGCAGAATATCAAGCTTGAACGAGAGACGTGTGCGCGTGTGTTTGTGTGTGCGTGTAAGAGAGGCTCTCGAGAAGATTCGGAGCAGCAACTGGATCGATTTGAGTTCACCCAGGATGGAGAGAAGATGAGTGGAGACAAGCAAAAAAAACAATAAGAAACAAAAAATAGCTACTTTCAGCTACTCCCCCATTCACCAGGGGTCGGCACAGCGGGTAGCTCCACATATTTGATTTGGCAGATTTTTACACCGGATGCCCTTCTTGATGCAACCCCAAAGGGATTGGTGTCTCCTCCTGGGAATGAAACACGGAGCTTCTGCTCGATAATCTGTACAAACTACTACACTATGGTGCCACTAATAAGAAAGCAAAAATAATATATCCTAATATTGGTAGGACTTTCTGGAAGCTGGTCTATCTGGATAGAGTTAAAGGCTAGAAGCAGCTAAACTTCAAACTACTGCCTTCAATGCAAACTACTGCCCCCCCCCCGAATCAGGAAGTGGACAGAAAGGTCAAAGGGCATGTTGAGATGTTTTCTGTATGACTTATATGGTATTTCTGCATTTTTGGCTCATTTAAGACAAGATCACAAATTATTGAGGACATCAATGTTCGCGGCTATTTCTTTCTGCTTTTCTTATACCTTTATTACAAAAGTATTGAGGTGAATTCATATTAGGAACCTTTCTTCTACGATTTTCTATGAACAAGAATGAAACAATTCCTAATTTTGTCACTTGTGGAGAACAGCAATACCACTGTGCTCTGAGAAAATGTTTTTCCAGGTAGAGAAAATCTCACTTTGGGGAATTAATGAATGTGTTGGTGCTTTCAAAAAAATCTAATAATAATAATAATCATAATAATAGTGATAATAACAGCAGGAAGGCATCTATAATGCCTTTCAAAGCAAAGGCGTATCATCACTGCTGTGGGTTTTTTATCTTGATGCAAATATTTCGAGTAATCCAGGCTTATTTTTTTCTAATTCACGCGTTGTTGTGTTTTCAGGTTCTTGTCTTGTCTTTGCTATTTTCAGATAATATTGTGCGACATTATATTTCACATGAATTTAGAAACAGCAGAGTGCAGTCAGTTAATTAGCCAATAAAAATCCTGGGGATAACATGGAGGTGTGTTGCACTGCGAGTACAAATCTGACTCAGAAACTATTTACGTGCCGTTCTCGAAACCTCTGAGTCCCATCCCTGCTGTCGATCTCTGAGTAAAAATAACTGTATTAGGAAAAATGTGAAAGTGGGCCGTTTTTAGACAGAAGATAATTAAGCCGAATATGGAGTCTGTTTTTTTTCTTTTTACCTGTCACAGTTTCCCTCTTCTTTCCTTTCGCCTTCCCTCGTTCAGTGTTTTCTGTCCCTCATGACACCTTGCCCCCCTCCCTTCCTCCACACACACACACACACCAACCAGCTTCCCTGCTGCGAGAGCAAACACTCATCTCACATGATCACCATGACGATATAGAAATATGAATTATGCATAAAGGCAGTCTCGCCTCGGCTGCGGGTACAAAGCTGTGTGGGTGATATTCTCCTTTCAAACGATAGGGGAAATGTCCCCTTCGTATTAATAATATAATAATCTACTCTGCCACATTATTGTCTGCCGTGTTACCGTCTCATAGATGCATGATTTGTAGGGTGTACCGCACATTTAATGGCCTTGTACACAAGGAGCAGGGAACCATTAGCAAATTTAATTTAGGAAATATTTGAGTGGTGTGTGTGTGTAAAATTAAAATCAGCATGAACGATAAAAACATTGTCTTCATATTTCAACACTAATCACAGAAACACAGAGCTAATTTCAGAACGGCCTTTAAATAGACTTTAACAGCACCGAGGGCAATGTAATTATCTTCTGCTGACTTTGCGTTTCTACCCTCATTGTGTCATTTGAAGGTCACACCGTGGTTAAACACCCCTCCAACGAGAACAGATAACAGGCATGCAAAAATGCAATACAGTGTCAATATATTGCACGCCATCCATTGTTTATCAGTGTGAGTCCTAATTGTATTGTATTTCATCAGCTCAGTATTGAAGGCTTCCTAACAGCGGAGCAGCATGAAACAGCTCTCTGTGTCTAAACTCTGGCACGAGCCATCTATCTAATAGACCGGCTATTATTAGATATTTGTCTCACACAAATTTGACACTGAGAATATTGAAGTTGCAACAGATCTAGTGTTGACAGACAGACAAAAAAAAAAGGATGTCTATATTTGCCAAGAAAAAAAAGCAGCTCCTGAAAGTGCAAATAAAACAGAAGAGGCCCTGAGAGGCTGTGAATCATCAGGAATGTGTACTGTACAATATCAGGTAAAATGTAGCTTTACAGCAGCATGTGTTTTCTGTAGGTAGGTTTTAGCTGAGCCAATGAGCAGAAGAGTCCTTGAGGCATCGTCTAAAAAAACTGGTCAGAAATGGCTGGAACACACACAATATATCAACCACAAAAAATCGCATTAAAATCTGGCTATTAATATTTTTATCCCAGCACGCAAAGCCAAATGACCATATTACTGTTCATCTCTGACAATCGAACAAAATAACGGGTCTGGTAATTCACGCTTTGGTGTAATTCATCCCTGTCATTACACATAATCAAATTATGTTATTAACTATTAGCAGATTAGCAAATTATCTTGTAATTGTGGTCAACTTTCACGCAGTTGTTTTTATTTATTTATGTATTTTTTTGCGGCTTGGAATATTCTCCAACAGCTTTCAGTGTTAGTTCCCAGTGTAAGCAGTGCCTTGAAGGAAACACAGAGTGCACTGGTAAAGACTGAGGTAGAGAATAAATAACATTTCAAGTACTTGTCCAAGTCTGTAAAATCTGTATGTAAAATTCTCTATTAAAAACAAACAAATATTGAAATTTGAACTTTTTGAAGAAGTTTTCTCTTTGTAAACCGTGCCAGCAGCCCACTTGTTGACAGCACACTATATCCTACAACTGTAAAGGCAATAACATTGTAAACTGCGAGCTAAATACGCCATATCCAATTAAAAAGATGCTGTTTTATAAACCCATCTGTTCAGAGTTTTGCCAACATAATTGTCATTGTGAAATCTTCACCAGATTTTACTGTATACTTACAGTGTAGAGGATTCAAGCTGTAATTTAGTATTTTTTCCATAGTGAAATATGTAAAATTCTTGTTACAGCACATCAATGTTACTGCTTTTACCACAAGTCCTAACATATTTTGAAATAGCCACATAATAGCTATGCAATGGCACTTTTGCCTGTAATTTAATTTACATTGCTAGTCTGTTTGCTTGCATATAAATGCATTGCAATACCGCCTCCTTCATGTAGCAAGGCCTTAATGTTTTACCTTAGTGGTATGAGTCTAAATATCTACTCAGTGGTAGACTTTAGCTGCACACTAAACAGGTATGACAGAAAAGGGTGCAGGTGTGGCTGTGGATGTGTCACTTTGGTAGGTGTGATGGTGCTGACGCTCCCGCCTGCCTCCCTGACACCTCCTCAGTATGTAAGAACCATCTCTCTCACTGCATTATTTAAAGGTGGAGAGCAAGGCGCAGACAGGAAGAGAGGGAAAGGGGACAAGAAGTGTAAGAGAGAGAATCAGGTAGCCTTCACTAGCGCATATTTCAACAAAGTGACTGAATTATAAAAGACTGAAAAACATAGCTAATTACAGCACTCTTTATCCTCCATATCTATCCCTCTCTATCGCTCGCCGTTTCCCATGTGCTTTCTCTCCTCTCCCCTCTGTTGTTTCTGTTTGTTTCTCCACCGCATCCCTATCTCCTCTCTTCCCACCTCTTTCCTGCTAGAGTTAACAACTTGCCGGAAGAAATATGATTAGCACAGCAGAGAGCCACAGTTTGCTGGAGAAGTGACACACACAGGCAATATTCCCCAGCTGTGCTTTGACAGAGGGAAATGGAGGAGAGAGGAACGGTAAAACAGAGAGACAGGGTGTGTGACTGATAATAATAACAGGGCAGCACAGCAGCCCACTGGTTAATTTAGTTGGCTTCTGTGTTGAGTTTGCATGTCCCCCTCTAGTGTTTGCTGGGCTTCTTCCCACATCCCAAAAACAGACAGGTCAGGGAGACCGGAAAAGTCTAAATTGCCCCTCAGCGGGACCGTTTGTGTAACTGTATTATCCATATGATGCAGTGGTGGCTTGCTTAGGGAGTTTCCCTGTCGTCCTCTCTCAGGGCACATGCAGACAAAGCCTAGTGCCGCTGCCCCTGCTATATAACCAAGCATTGTCATTTAGGAGTCACTAATTTTGATAATATATCCATCCATAAAGGGTAAAAATGTGCAAGACTTACTTTTCAGAGATTATGTAGGTAGCAAAAAATCAGTTGAAAAGCCCTAAATAACATAAAAAACTGTTTACCTTTGGTTCTCATTCTTTGGTTATCATTCAAGTCTCCTCTATCAATGTCTGTGCATCTTCCAGTTTGAAAAAGAGAAAACCCTGTGCAAATTGCAGGAATAAAATAATGAAATAACATGAACAGCATTAAAGTTAAAAGTGGAAAATTAAAAAGAAATGGTTCAGTGGCCATTTTAATCAGATTTTTTAATAATGCAGAATCACTGATTAAGCAAAATTCACAAGCTGTTTTTGGACGTATAAGAAATAAATATACAGAAAATGACAAAGCTATCAGCTGATGATGCAGTCTCAGGTCATTTCTCCAAAAAACCTTGTGTGACTTTTGAAAAAAGTTAGTTTTTAGCCGTCTCTGAATTAAAGAAAAAAATAAAGGGTGCAAGAAAGAACGGCGAGGGGTGAGGGAGAGTAACGGAGGCTTTGAAAAGGGAAAAGGCTAGAGGGGAGGGAGGGAAAGCGAAGTGGTTTTAGGCCGGTGAAAGCCAGCAGGTCACAGAGGTTCCCTTTAAATTTAGAACAAACCACAAACGCTGAATGTCTACTCCAAAAGGCTGAATGACTGATTATAATGGCTGCCTGTTTCGATCTCATCCCGTCAGCCTCTCAGCATTGCTTTCTTAAGCGTGCTGTGACTGGTGAGCTAACATGTGGGCTGGCCTGCTATTTACAATTACAATTTAGGCGTTTAGCTGAGGCCTTTATCCAAAGTGACTAACAATAAGAGAAGCAGAGGGAAAAAAAGGTGATAGTGTGTGTTATTCCTGTGATCCTCAGCTTCCTGGTAAAAAGCAAGAGCGAGAGACAACACTGTGTGAAGACCTGAAGGACAGGTGCCCAACAAGATATGTATCGTACATTTTTACAATGAGAGAGAAGCAAAGTGATATTGTTTTTACACACTATGATGACACAGCTGCTGTATTATATTTTAAAACACAGGTTTTTCTTATTTGTCTTTGTGTATGATATCATTTTTAGCTATGCTCCTGAACTATTAAAAAAGTACAGAAAATGTGTCCTTTTATTAATGTTTCGTTGTTTTAGATTAAATCAGAAGATCAGATTATTAGAGCCTGATCAGCTATTTAGGTTAACACAGGAGGCAGTCACACAGGCTGGAGACACAAACCTATCCCCTCAACAAAAAAATAATATGAGAGTCAAGTTTGAAGTGCTTTCACCCAATCCTTCATGTCCTCCATCTTTAAACATCAGGGAGACGACAGTGAGTGCCAGTTTAAAGGGTCAGCGACCCCTCCCCCCACGTTCATTTTACTAATAATCCTCACTGCAGTCTGACATTACAAACCTACAGGTCCTTACAGGTAACTGTGCAACACTTTCTAACAAACAAAGTCAAAAACCCATCAGTTACTGCCGACCGTCTCACTGAAAATAGAAAAGCATGATCATGATCTGTATTCGATTCTGCAGTGTTGCAATTCTAAGCACTGCGTTAGAGCACAGAGTAATGCGTGGGACACCTATCGCAACAATCATCAGAACAACTCCACACACACACACACAAACAAACACAAGAAAAGAAGAAATAATGTGAAAACACAAAATAATCTCTTAAATATGCTGGTTTTTATTTCTTATATTGGAAATAAGTTAAATCTGACAAATATAGCAATACCTCTGAATAATATTTTTATAAGCATACAAGCTACACATAATTTACTCGATGGCATTCACAGAGCTGGCGTCCAAACATAGATTTTCTTTTTCTTCCGTTTTGTGTAAATTCAGCCGCAGTTCGATTTATCTCGCTCACTGTCTAAATGCTGTTTTTAACTGAACTTGATTCCTGCATTGATTGGCCAGTGGGGGGGGTTTGAGTCTCCTCCCTTTTTTATGGTATATAGCCGAGTAACCTGTTGTTGTGTTTTCATGTGAGTTTTCCTTAAACCAAAACCTGAAGCATGAACACTATGTGCATATAATAAAATTCTAATGAATCCTTTTTGCTTTAAAATGTCAAAAAATAATAATAAAAAAATCTAGTACCAGCAACATGTGTATCAATCTTGTAGCAATAATAAAACCACAATGTCACATATTTAGGTAAAAAATCTATTAAACACTGTAGTTCTTCGGAGACCTGTTTTTAAACCCTTATATATATCAGACGGTGTAGACAAAAACTTCTACTTATCTGCCCTTGTTAGCCAATACTAAGCCAATATAGTCCACACTGCAAAATGATCTTACTCAGTTTGTATCTAAAGAGAAGCTCAAGGAAAGCGTTCTTATTCAAAATGCAACAGCAGTTACGTTCCTGCAGTTTTTTTAATTTTTAGTGCACTTTTTATCTCTCATGTGGACTAACTCAATCCAATGCAAAAAAGGAAAGAAAACTACATTTAGGAATTAGAGACTACTTCTAGATTTACTTCTTCAGTTTCAAGAATTCATTTTACAGTTAGTGGAAACAGTCAGAAGATAAATGTCTTGAAAGCAGGCACCATTTTTAAGAAGAGGACAGCACAGAAAACATCAGAAGAATGCAGAACATAACCAAACAGAGCAGGTACTCACTCGGATAGATGTAGCAACAGCCCATAAAACACATCACTAAAATGCTGGAGTCTGTCTACTATCCTGTCAGGGTGCAAGCTAGTTGCCTTGGCCCTGGCTGGGCGTTATTTGTGAGCCAAATCCTTAAAGAACAAGAAGCTTTCTCTGTGCCTAAACCTGCCGACAGACAGGGGGCTTTGAAGGCCCCCAACTGAGCTCGGCACAGAGCTTTGAAGCCAACTGAAAACTCTGCTTTATGGGGCTAAATAAAAGCGAGGAAAAGGGGAAAGTTATAAAAAGCAGAGAAACACAGAGCACTCTTTTTTTGTTTTGTTGTGTTTTTTTTCCTCTGCTGGCTCATGGTTGTGAGTTTGTGTGCAGCTTGGTGAGTAATTGCACAGCTAGTCTAGTCTAGACACGTTCGAAAACATATGTGAATCTATCAGTGAGGATGCAGCGTGCTACTCTGAATTACATCTGCTCAAAAATATTAGACAATTAGCCCCAAATTGTACGTTAATAACATTTATTTGAAAAACAAAATTATAGCAAGAACACACTGAAATGTATTCACAAAATGTGTGTGTTTAAAGTAACCATTTGTTATAATTTGATAAAATTACAGCTAAGTAAAATAAAGAGCTACAGCTAAAAGGAAATCACTTAATAAATAAAGTTGTGTATTGATACACTAGTTATTTATATACATGTTTATGCTGACTTAAATCAGTTTTTTATGTTTTAAAATCATTCAAAATAAAGATAAACAAATAACAGCACAAATCTTATTTTTTCCCCTAACAAAAAAAAAAAAATCAAATATTGGTCTATTTGTTCATTAAACACCAATTCTTTCAATTTCTAGCATTTCTTTCCATTGATTTTATGTCAGGGACAGCTAGTTCACAGCCTCATGATATAATATCACACTTTTATTATCAAACTTCAAGTCAGACTGAAAGGCTAATTGAATAGTTTCATGCTAATAAAGCTGTGTCTGTGTGGCAGACTGAGTAAACAGCTACCTATGAGGTGAAAAGCTCAATTCTGTTTTCTTTTTATTTCCCTTTTTTCAGTTCTGTCACCTTGATGTTTAAACCTCAGCTCTGAAAAACAATTCTGGTGCCAGGAATCATCCATGAAACATCATTGCCACGGCGCTTTTTATGTTACTCTGTCTAATTAATTATCAGAAAAACAAACAAAGCCTTATCTGAGCTGAAGCCTGTGCATTTTCAGGTTTCTGCAGCTGGCTTTTTTTTTTTTTGGACACACATCTGCAATCAGATCATTTGCTCTGGACTCTCAGAAAACCATTTATCACTTTCTTCTCCTCTCTTTCTCTCTCACTCTCCTTTCAATGAGTCCTTTAGAAACACACAGACCATCTCCAGCAGACAAAACAGTGGACAAGCCTCTGTGATGTCCTGACTCATTCTGCTGCTCTCCTCTCCAAAGCCTTGGGGCCGACGCAATGGGACCCAAAACCAACACGCACATAATGGGGCCTTGTTGGAGTCGCCTTAATGTTTCTAATGTTATGTAAATGAAGAGAGGAGAGGGCAAGAAAGGAGAAGAAGAGGAGCAGAGAGGAGGAGGAGGTAGTGGGAGTGTTTGTGTGTCCGAGGAGGCCGCTAAGCTCCCATTACCAAGGGATTAGGCAAATGCTGCCGTTGTATCGATGCTGGTTCGACAGTGAACCGCCAACCCTAATCCCCTCCTCTCTTCTCGCTCCGACAACGCCTCGTCAACGCCTCCTCTCCTCCTCTCTACACAGCGCCCTCACCACCACCACATCATCGCCGAACTTGGTCTGGATTCAACTTTTCAACTCTTTCCTCCTGTTTGTCAGTCATGAATATACTCGAGCTCACACGGACTCAAAAAACACAAACACTACCAGAATTACTTGGTTCACAGCCAGTGTAAATTTGTCTGCTCATTGATTTCTTTGACATGCAATGTGTGTCTGTGTGTGCGTGTCTGTGAATGTGCGAGAACTGATCAATATTGAAAGCCAAAAGTGCCTTTCTGGTTTGTCTGTGAAGTGTTTGCCTGGAGCCTCGGAGCGCAGCTATGACCTACTGGCTTCTGAACGCATCAACTCTTGAGTTTAGTGATCCTCAGACTCTGGGCAGGGGGACGAGCGCTGGTCTCTGGATGCTGCTTGCTGGTCCCTGGGCACACTGGTGGCTCCTTTAAAAGAATTCTGGAGACTTTATCTTCCTGAAGTGAGAGAGAGATAGAGCACAATCTGTTCTATTTGTAGGCATGCAGTCGACTCTGTGTCTGTCTATCACAGGGGTTGTATTTTTATAGACTTAATTATTACATCAGTGATTCGAAATTAGACATCCACAATTTTTTTTATTATTATTTTTGAGTAGTTTGAGAAATAGCGTTTTAAATAATGTATGTGCATTTACTAGTTTGTAAAGATGTTCTGGGTACAGTTTTCATACATGTTATAAATATAAAAATATAACAAATAACGAACTGATTAGTCGCTGCATATGTTATCGCTAAGAATTCAACACAGCTCAGGCTGAAGAATGTCATCAAGACGTGAGGAAGCTATTCTGAGAAAAACTAGCTGTGTGTGTGTGTCTGTGCATGGTGACACAGTTGCAGGCAGAACTTGGAATACTCAATTATCACATTAGCACATCCAGGGACAAGCCGAAAGGCTTCACACAAATGTCTGTGCGCAAACACACATGTATGCACACACACTCCACCCCCACATATCTCTGGAACTGCAGGCCCCCTGCTGAGAAGCTCAAACACACCAGCTGAGGGTGGGGGGAGTTGTGGAGGTGGTCTGGTGGTGGAAGAGGAGGGGAGGGCTGTTGGTTATGGAGGAGCATGAGGCTGGTGAGTGACATTGAGACCAAGGTTAAACACAAACCATCCGTTCTCTTCTGTTATAGGCCGATTTCAGGCTGGCAGCAGCGGCGCGTCACAAAAAGCAGATTCCGTGTTCGTTTCTGGGAGACCTGCGACGGGGGCGCTGCTCTGGGTTCTGACGGAATACTCGATTTAACCTTTGCTGCGTTGCCATGCATTGTTTTCCAGCTGTGCCTTTCGTTAGCCATCTAGCAAAAACATCTCAGGTAGATTTCCAGACATGTAGTGCTTCCTCGTAGCGCTATTTCCTCTGCAATTAACCCTGGAAACAGACACCCTCCACAGACAGAGGCTTTACATTGCAGTAAGTGTACATGCAGGTTGGTGCTAGAGTCAAAAAACATTACAATTGTCAGGATGGCACAACTGAACTGTGGCTAAAAAGACTCTCAAACCTAGCTGGTGAAAATGATGAAACTTTTTGCATTGATTGGCCAGAATTTCCAACCATGATGACAGGTGTGGTTTTGACATTATCCACTAATTGGAAGGCTGGTTTGATCTTAGGCTTCTCCAGTGGTCATGACAATGTGTCCTTGGGTAAGACACCACTCCTGATGCATCCATCAGTGTGTGTGATGTATAAAGCATGTATGTACTGATGTGTACATGAACTGGTCAGGTCTAGAAAGGGGCTAAAAAGCTGCCAGTCCAATTAATCATAAAAACTGTCTGCCTAATATTTTGTAGGTCCCCTTTATAGTGGCAAAATAGTATGAAGGGGACTGATAGGGTGTAGCTTGCTTCACATTGGTGAAACAGACCCTAGAGGTCCTGGGATATGGACCCAGGACCTCTGGGGGTTTCCTGTTGTCTCTGGCACCAAGATGTCAGTGAGACTTTTGGGTCTTCTAAACCAGCGGTCCCCAACCACGGACCGCTTTAATGTCAGACAATATTGTCACGGCCTTTAAGGTGTCGCGGATAAATACAACAAAATAAGATGATACGACCAAGACAAGAACTGCGATATTTTGTAAATATAATAAACGCGAATTCACTTTGTAATTGTGTAACTGTATTAGCAATGTCCTCTTGAAATGCACCAACAACATTGAGAGTAACATCCTCCTCTCTGCCCCTTAATGCTCTCTGGTCGCTATGGTACATATTTCTTTCAAAATAAGACACACAACTACAACACGGGAAAAGACCCAGGGAAACCAAGCTAACAATAAAAACCCTGAAAACCATAAATTTCACACCTGAGCCTCAACTCTCGAGGCCTGGTACCAACCGACTCACGAACCGGCGCAGGGGTTGAGAACTGCTGCTTTTGACCGTTAAATTGGAATCTAGAGAAACTTGGTGACCTTGTCAGCACCTTGAGCTCTTTTTGGTTTTCCTTACACAAATCTTGAGATGTTTTTGGATATGGTGGGACAGATGTCGTGGGAGGGGGTTTCATTCCCATGAGGGTTTTGTGATAGGTCGGAAACATGCGTGCACATGTGCATATATTTCTCTGCTACACATATATACTGTGCCAAGTTGGATACAAATAATGATTAATAAATCAGCAGTGTCTACACTTAACTACTAATAAATCCTTTAGCTGTATGTAACGGCTGCAACACACTGACAATTAACATTTCTTGACCTAATGCACTGGACAACAGTCGGAGCATATCACTGTTCTCAAAAACAGATTAAGGAGATTCAGATTAACTCATATAGTTCAGCATCGTGGAGAACAAGCAGGGTTTTATTTCTTTTGTTTGTTGTTGAAGCAAAGTTTTGTTTCTATTTAGAGTCTGATGCATTACGTGATACTGAAACGCCACAATCATGGCAATCACAGTTCTCTGTTGAGTGCTTGAAATTGGAGTTGATAAAATGACTCCACAGGCACAGCAAGGCTCACTGATGCTGATTATGGTGTGTGAGTGTTTGTGGAGCGCTTGAAATGACTTTATTATTGCACTTCAGACAAAAAAGAAAACAGCACAGGCAGATTACATTGTTCTGATCTCATAAAAAAAAAAGATTAAAATGTTGTAACAGTTTTTCCAGTGACGATTAAAGTCACTTTCTGTAGATGCTGAAAAAATATTTTGGAAATAACAGATTTAAAAAGCTGTTTTTGGCACCTATGAGGAGAAATCATCACAGTACTGTTAAGGTTAGAAAGCCAAAATTGAAAAATAAGATTAACAATGTTTTTAAAAACAACAGCCAATATATTTCTTTAACAAATTATTGAGCAGAGTTGGTATTTTATAAAAGAGGCTCTTTTTATTTAATTTATCCACAGTAGTTTGAAAAGACCTGCAAAAAACAAACAAACAAAAAAACAAAAACAGGTGGCTCACGCTGTTAATTTCTTTGTGTTGCTAAGGAAACACCAAGGAAATATAACAAAGGAACAAATGTGGATGAACATCAACACCTGGAAAAATTCAGCAGTGACTGGTGCGCTAACAAAGAGCTAATTGAAACAATCAAATCTTCATGAGCAAGAAATCGTGCTAATTCAGATACAACAGAGTCGGGATCAAATGCGAACAAAGGATTGTCTGCATCAAAGCAGTGCATCACTCTATGATAGAAAACTGTGCTTGAAATGAAAGCTGATACATTTACCCTATATATATTTGTTTTTCTATATTTACATGAGATGTATGTTTAAATAACAATTTTTAACACTTTGTATTACTGCTTTTTCAGGAATAAGACAACCAGTAAGCACACTCAGGATTTAATGTCATCGAGGTTGGCTATCAGCTGATATGCTTTGAATGTTGCGGCTATCTAAAGTCCAGTGGCTAGCCGTTCAGATGACAAGGTCACTATTAAGCAGAGAAAAACAAGGTGCATGTCTGTGCTTTGTCATGTGGGTGATTTTAGTGTGTCTGAGCTTAAGTGCTGGAATGACACTTTGACTCCACTGGTATGCTGTACAGAGGGAAGGAGGAGGGAGGGCCACGGATGTGTAACTGTGACAAGCCTACAGATACAGCCCGAGCAGACAAAAAGGCATGCTGAGAGGCTAATGGGCATTCTGCGGTGTGACATATGTCTGAACAATGAAAACCTTATGACACATCTGGGGGTTACTGAACACATTCTGCTCCGTGTCGGTCTGTAAGGACTCGCTGTTTGTGTGTTTGAACACATCTTTAACTATCTGTGAGACTATTGCTTGATTCTCATATGACCTATGAAATGTAGTGCTTCCAGTTTGACAGGGTATTTGTCTTAATAGACAGGAAGTGGTGTGACTGTGACTTGTCATTCACTTGTCTTTTTTGGTATTTTTATTTTTATTTAATTGTTTGTTTGGTAAAGTACTTAGTTAGGTTTAGAAAAAGATTAGTCTTTTGGTTAAAATCAAAAAAATTATTTCTGCTTTTTCAAACTCCTTTTTTCTTTTCTTTTTTAGATTGCCTTGGTAACTGGTCCTGTTGAATGACTCACAAGAAAGAGATCCTTCCAATTGAAATGCATCAGTTTCAATGTCATACTGACTCACAAAAAATTGTGGCTTTGAAAAAAGCACATGAAGACACGTTTCCTTATCCTTTTTCTCAATTTGACATGAAACTGCTGGTCCATGAGGCCTGTGGCTCACGTTATTTATTTATTTTTAACGTAGTTGCTATTTGTGGTCACTGAACTGAGGATAAATACTTGAGTTACAAGTCGAGGGTCTTTTGATTATAGCTCATTTAATCTTAGCTTTATGAAATTGTATGAAAAATCATACTAAAGAGAGACTTGAAAACAGCGAGAGAAAAAGGAGAGAGGCAAGAACGTATAGGCAGAGGTAGGTAGGCGACTTCAGATGTTTTGCTCGGTTACTGGTGAACATGCATTTACTCATTCCTGTCACACGTCTTTGTACTGTTTGTGTCCATGGAGCAAAAGCAAAAGATTGACTACAAAGTCTGTGCTGATCCAAGCATTTTAACTTTTTTGTTTGTTTGTTTACAGCAAAGAAATAATTTCATTTTGCATGCAATGCCCCTACAAAGTTATAATAGACAAACTCTGAACCATCAGGAACTTTGTGTACTGACCCGTTACATAGTTGATTTTTAACATTTCATCTGCATTACAGTTATGCTGCTCCATAGTCTGAGATATTAAACATGCTAACATAAACCTGGGCTAGTGTGCATTCTGAAAGAAATTAGCATTGCTATTAGCTGCACCTGTGTTTTTCTTGGCTTTGCTAATACCTGCAGCATGACATAAACATTTCCTCATTCCTCACGGACATTTAGCTTCAACATTTCCTCTTTAATCCATCTGCTATTTAGGTTTTAAGTCACTGAAATGAAATGTTTACAAGAGTGAATAATTACCTGACTCCTGCAGTTTTCTTACCTTGCTGGTAGAAAGGGAAGATGTGACTACTGTGACTGTAACCACAGTAGTTATGTATATATATATATATAAATTTTTATGTTTTAGTTTTGAACTAAAGGCCTACGAGTCTAATTAAAACTTCTATTTTAGCTAATAGTGGCTACATTCACCTAGCGAGCTAACATGTTAATACTGGCAGCTTTATGGCTAATGTTTTGAAGTAAAGAGGCAAAGAAACAATCAACTCTACATTTTTTCTTTTTATAAAAGACACGTTATGTGTTAATGATAAAGATATATTTTTTAAGAAAGGACTGCAGTTATCAAGCAATTTTAGGCTTACTGCATTCATGTCATTAGTCACTAAAATCTAGCTTTTTCTTTTTGTGTGATTATGGATGAAGCCACATCTTGTTGTTCTCTATGGTGGTTCATTTTCAGAGACACCACTAATAATGTTTGAAACACGTTTTTTTTTTTGCTGTAACAAGTCAAAATGGCTGAGAATAATCTAAAATATGGCTGTATGGAAGGATTTTGGTGCACTGCAGCAAGCAAGCTACACTTGGGTATCATCTATTAAGTCTTTGTGCATCAATAAAGTTTATTATTCAACATTGATCGGGTATAACGGACTTTAAGCTTTTTATTTATAGTTGCACTGCTTTTCCTGTCCACTTGCCTAATTGGTTGATAAATCACAACTGCAGGAAGCAGTTGATTAAATTGGATGGTAGCTCACCAGAGCCTTATAGTTTCTTCAAGCTGTGATCCCTCTCTGTGGATGTCTACCCTTGTTTATGTGCATTTAGAATAGTGGAGGATTTTATTCTCTACTGTACTTTAAAGTTAGCAAAGTTAGCAAAATAGCACAGAAAAAAAAGAGAATGAAAGCTAGACTAAGAAAAATAGGACAGTCATCCAGAGATGTTCTGTTACTCAGTAAATGTTTTTCACAGAAGACATTTTGACATGTCGGAAAAGCACAGGTGAGGATAAAAAAAAACTTTCAACCGTTCAACTTCCTTTCTTTCAGGCGTCTCGTCTGTATTCAAACTGAATTTCTTGAGGTAAATGCGTGTTGTGCAAACAAACACAGCCACACTCTGTACAAATCAGAGCTAAATGCAGCAATTTGCTATTGTCCAGAACATGAACTGTAAATAATACACAGCACACAAACCACAGCCTGCAGGCATGGGAAACGTGTACAAACAACTGTGAAATTAAACATCAGTCGAAAAAAAATGGCGGTAATCTAAACAATGTAATTACAGGTAATTCAACAAACTGTGAGTGTGCCATCTGTTTGCAATATTAGAAATGTACTCTTTTGAATAGTGTGGGATTTTTCACACACTGATATGATTCATGGCTTTGTGGCAAATACAATGTACAACTGAGCCACAACACAATACCTGTCTGTTATTCAAATTGCATTCAAATATGCTTCTTTTTCTAGAAATCCGCTCCATTAAAAAAAAAAAATCCTTTTTATAGTGTGGTTGAGTAAGTAAAGTTACATTTTTATTGTCAGTTGCACTTTTTATAATATGATTATTTGTCTTTATCAACTAATAGCTTATAACACTTTGTCACCCATGCCTGATCTTTTTTATGGGAACCTTGTTTGGACCACTTGAGACTGACCTGTGAATCATTCAAGTATAAAAGCACCAGAGTGAAGAGATAACCAGTGTTGTTTATGCAGACATCCTAGAAAAGGCCTTATTTTAATTAAATTACTTTTTTATTTATATCTTTAAGCACTTACTAGTTACTAGCAGGCTTTAAACTTGTTCACAGTAGTTTGTTCAACCTATGAAAAATTCCAACGATAATATAGTTTTGCAGACATAAAATAGTATTTTTGCAGATTCTCAAAGAGCCATTAGATTAAAAACTTGCCGTATTTCAGCATGGTGTCCAGTGGGTTTTTGAAAACTTATAAGGAAATTGGACAAGTGGAAGATAAAAGAATTGACAGGCTACTACATTTCAGGGAGTGGTGTTTGAGAAGTACCATTGATGCACCATGTAAATAACATCTGAACAGCATCTGACTGGCAACAGCTTCGTTTTACAGCATGATAATCATCCCGAAGAGACAAACACATAATGTAAGGGAAAGCAAACCTTGATAGAAAAACACACAATGGAGTTTAGTGAGTGGTAGTTCTCATATGTTTAATGTGACAGTCTTTAGATATTTACTAAGCTTCATATAGACTCAGTTTGTTTTTATTTGAGAGAAGCTACGATAGTTTCTCTAAAGGATGAAGATCTAAGTAAGATTTTCCTAAATGTCCATCCATCCATCCATCTTCATCCGCTTTATCCGGGGCCGGGTCGCGGGGGCAGCAGCCTAAGCTGGCACACAATGCACCCGACCCCTATGGCGCCTCCTGCGGGTGGTGGGCCTGCGGGAGGATGGGCCCATGTCTCCTCTTCGGGCTGTGCCCGGCCGGGCCCCATGGACTAAGGCCCGGCCACCAGACGCTCGCCCTCGGGCACCCTCCCCGGGCCTGGCTCCAGGGCGGGGCCCCGGTAACCCTATCCCGGGCAGGGTAAACTGTTCCCTCGGTGTCCTTTTCATAAGGGTCTTATGACCCTGCTCCTAAATGTATTCAATAATAGTCCTTTATTTTAGTTTTTACATATTGATAAAGCAGACAAGTTTCATATGGCATCATCCAGATAACATAACATATTTTCACTACTACAAAGTTACCATGTATTTTATGTATTTTTTACTATGTACCCACAGTTGGCAGCACATGTCAGAAGTTAGAAAATAACTGGTAAAGTTACAACAACGCCAAATTAACGTAGAAGGTCTTTTTTTGTGTGTGGCCATTTTAAATCATTACTAGCTTGTTTACCTTTCGGCTCTCACTCAGCCTGGCTCAAGTCCATTTTACATTCAGTCTCCTCACCTAACAGCTGATCCGGTGGACTCTCCACAGATTCCTCGAGCCAACTGAGAATATTTCACAGACACCTGAGTGTGTTTCAGTGTGCCTGTGTGTGTCAGGTGTGTTAGTGCTAGCCTAGCCAAACCAGTTTGTTCAATTCTGAGTAAATCCGAGAGTGAGGAAGCGTGTGTGTGCGCGTTTGTGTGTGTGTGTGTGCATGTGTGATTAAGCGTATGTAAAAAGGTAACCTTTAGTCTTGGCACTGCACAGCCTGGGAAACAACAGAGTGGGGTCAGGTGTGCTACTTCCCTGCCTAACTAGCTAACCTTGCTAGATATATGTGTCTGTGTGTGGGGGTCAGCTGGGGTAGATGACCTTATATTTAGGGATTAGCTCAGATTTGTCTGGAACATTCACTGCTTACAGCATGGGGTTGACAGATGATGACTAAATGGCACCTAAGATCATGTCTTGTTCACAGTGAAGATGAGGTAGATGCTAATAACCGTGTTTTGTATCCTCGTACTTTGTGTGGATGCTCGAGGGTGGCCGGATGAATCACGTTTGCACCGGAGAACCAATACATGACTGCTGTGTGACAACACAGTGATTGAACAAAAGTGTAGCCTGGAGTAACGCTGTGTACATGTGAGTGTGTGCGTGTCTCACAGACTGCATCGCTTGTAGATAACAGTCTTTTTGTTCCTCTTTCTGTTTAGCTGCCCAGTTTCCACATAACCTGAAGCCTTGTTGTTTTATCTCCTTCTTTCCATTTATTTATCTTTCTAGTTCTCTGACACACACATGCACACACACACACAAGAATAGTTGTGTTTCCATAATTTCAGAGAACATTATGTTGGCTTACATTTATTTCCTGGAGCCTATAACCTTAACCATAACTCCTCATTGTTTGGACAGGGAAAGGAAGTGATGTAAATGTATAAACAGATTTAGTTCCCCACATCATGTGGGATACTCGTCCATGCATCCGTATATACAGACACGCCCACACAAAGAGAATTGCACATTAAAATCCTTTAGTGTTGTCCTAATTCCCAAACAAACTCCTGAAACTTAATTTAGCAAAATTTCCAGTCATATTTATTTTGTAAAAGTCGACAAACTTGACCTGAACTAGCGTTATACTTCAACCCATCACCATGTGTGTTCTTGTGCGTGCGTAACTGTGGACATGTGTGCAGTAAATCCTCCATAATCCAACAGCCCTGCCTCACTGTACTGTTGGCAGCACATCTGGATTGGCACATGAACTGGCACAATGGCCGATCCACCCTGAAACACTAGCCCACATCTGCTGGTTTCCACAGCTGTCAAAAAGTGATGTTAGCTGTGTTTTTCAGGGGAATCACTGATTTATTCATAAATGCATTGGAACTAACCTAGCATGGACCATCATTCACAGCGCGTACAGTTACACATATGCACACAGAAACACGTGCCACACCGAATATAACAGCACACAACAAGTAGGGTTATGAAGCAGTTAGTTTGCTTAACTTTTGCCAATCAAAGGAAAATGATGATATGTTCTTTCTTGGCCTGCATACTTTGTGTAGATGGTTTTATATTAAATACGCAGATAGTATTTCTTACAGAGGTGGTATAAGCGCCTCAGAAATAAAGTAATATGAATTCAGAACAGATTGTTGCAAACAATCTTGGCTGCAGTACAAAGCGCATATTCACAATACAAAAATGCACATTTCATAATATGATTCATACATTCATACAAGCTCTATTTAATTTAGACTATTATTACTATATATTGCTATGTCCCTTAGCCTTGTGACATATTACACTAAATAGTAGCTGTTGCTAACTAACACTAGTTAAAAATTTCTAATAAAGTCTTGGCTGGTATATTGTTTATAATATGATATTGCATAAATATCAAAAATTACATTTATATTTTATATATCAAACTTTTTAAGCATGCATTTTTTGCATTTGTATAGTGAAGACAAAGATAAATATGAATGAATTCGCAAAGCTTTAAAATGTAAGAAACAATGAAAAAAACTCCAAAGAGGAGGCAGCACAAGCATAAGTATGAAAATCTGTGTCATCTGGGATCTTTTAAGGCAACTTTGTATCAAATAAACCATCAGATAGGCCAGTGAACTCACTAAGAGGACAATATGATGTCTGTGATTCCCTGTCTAAAACTCTCCCCCACGGACACAGGTGCAAACTGAGAGCTAGTGTTTTGGTGTGCAAGTGTGTATCTATGCGTGCGAGTGTGTGTACGGGGAGCTGTAGAGCTGCTGTGGGAGAGAGTGGCACAGGTGGCACGGAGCCCCGGCAGTGCCGAGGGCATCGGATCGGCATGTGGCGCACGGCCAACCACACACAACATATGCCAAGGGAAGGCGAGAGAGAGAGAGAGAGCAAAAGAGAGAGAGAGTTCGGGAGGAAGTGTTTTTCTAACTACCACATGGGTCCACAGGTCTCCTGTCTTGCACCATATGCTGTCAGCGTGTCTGTCTACCTGCCTGTCTGTCTCCCCGTCTCTCTGCCAACAGAACAAAGTGCTGTCAATGGTCAAACTGTCAGAGCCAAGATGATGGGGCATGCGATGCTATTGGGGCGTTGTCTGCCTCAGCCCTGAACATCTTATACACAAATGCACGCACACACTCACATATATACGCAAGCGCACATAGCCCTACATCTGAGTGTGCACACAAATGCCCGTATGAGCACAGTGCCAGCTTGTGTCATTATCATATTCATCAATTATGTAAACAGTTATGTGAACAGAGTAGTAACACACACATGCAGACGCACGCACACATATTCCCCATAACACATACATTTTAATGAACTGCCGTCGGGCTTGACATGACCTCCCTATTGCCTATGCACACTAACACTCACATACATATGCACACACACACACTCTCACACACACATGCACACAAATACACAGGTGTTTTAAAGCGCATAGCTGAGGGAAGAAAGTGTGTCTTTGTGTTTGGATACAGGCGAAGGTTTTCAGTGTGAGCATTGGTGTGTATGCTCTTTATCTGTGCACACAGCATAGAACAAGTGACAAATTAAAGGGGAAAAAGTGTCTCTTCCTCCAGAAGCCTGCAGTAAATTCTCAGTGTGTTGAATCTTTAAGTCTCTGCTGGAGAAATGGAAGACCATTCCAGCAGAAGATATGCCCTCGTTTATTGTTTTGACTTTTTCAACACATCAGCTTTTATTGTTTGTTTTTTTTCATCGTTTTTAGACTCATCACATGATTAAGTGTATGGAAACATTCCCATCCTGGCAGAAAGTGACTTTTCCCTCTAAGGGGACAAATGTATCCCCCAATTTCTTCCCTGTGTGGACTCAAAGGGTCAGATTTTTTTGTTAATTTGTCTCCTCACTTCCTCTTTTGATTTCGTCATGCACTCCTCTTCCATTCTGTTAGAATCGATTCTACAGGCATTTTATAAAAGGTCTGTACAGCTGATTATTATTTAAATCTCGTAATGCGCATATATATTTGTGTCAGTACAGGAAAAACATCACCAGAGTGACTAAAAACCTGACATACAAACATGCACCATGAGTGAAAAACAACACCTGAGCTGGAACAATAGAGAAGTTTGTATCATTTGGCATGTGTCTAGCTGTGGTAGAAAAGTGCAGTGTCAGTGAAAAGTTGCTGTCAGATTTGAACTGGATGTGAGGGCTACACTGACGCCTGATCTTGCACCTGTCAGCTGTAGGTCTCGAACAAGTTTCAAGCTGACTTTGGCCAATAACTTTTCAGCTGTAGAGCAAAGACCGGTGTTATTTGGGGATAAAACCTCTTACAGATAGAGGTTTATCCTTTACATATGGACACATGGGCACATGGGGTGATCGTGGCTCAAGAGTTGGCATTTCGTCTTGTAATCCGAAGGTTGCCGGTTCAAGCCCCAGCTTGGACAGTCTCAGTCGTTGTGTCCTTGGGCAAGACACTTCACCCATTGCCTGCTGGTGGTGGTCAGTGGGCCCGGTGGTGCCAGTGTCCGGCAGCCTTGCCTCCGTCAGTGCGCCCCAGAGCAGCTGTGGCTCCAATGTAGCTTGCTATCACCAGTGTGTGTGAATGACTGAATGTAGTGTGAAGTGCTATACAAATACATATTTACATATTTAAAAATCAAATTGGAGAAAATTATTTTAAAGTAGTGCACTTTAGCCCACTCAGCCTAGATGACTGTAGATGACTGTTCTCAGTATTTTTTCCTAACCCCCCCCCCCATTTCAGTTTTTTAAAGATCTTTTCACTAAGAAGCAAAAAAGGAAGTATGTGGACACAGCTGTCTGCACATGTACAGAAGCTGCTAAACATACATCAACAATGCTCTCAACAGAAACTGAAGAAAATAAATCACTAGCTTTTTGTTTGAGCTTTGTTTATGGTTTATCTTTCTAACGTTTATGCTTAGCACTTCATAGCTATACATATAGCCATAGACATATAAATACAGGGCTACCAGACTCACCTGCGCAAACTGCACTTTCACAGCAGATTAAGGGTTTTAATGTGGGGAGTTACAAATACTAAAAGAATGATAAAGACTGTAGGACAGGGAAGGAATGTGGGAAGGAACAAATGCTCCTCGAACTCCATATTTCCAGCAGACTTCACATGATATCAGGGTGGATCAAGCTAATCTTCAAAGCAAACCATTGTGCTGACCTTAACCACACACCGACAAAGTTTCATAACTGACACTTGCATGATTGAGTGACTGCAAAGTACTCAAAACTGCCTTTGTGGTAACTCCTGCCACAGTAGGTATCGTCAAAACCATAGTTTGATATGTACACACACACAAAGACAGACTCGTGGGGTGTAAATAACACCAGCTTCACTATCACAGCTGGTAAAATAACAGAATCGAGGGCTATAATTGAAGAGGGTGTTCCTCAGAGGGCCCAGACACATCTAGACCCTTTCTGTCCATCTACCCACTGAATTCTGTGGGGTTCAGTAAACCATGCCAGTGAAATGAGTAGTGGCCTCTAATGGGGAGCCAACTTAATAGCAACTATTTCCACAGGCGGTAAGTCAAGGCTGTGGCACCCAGACAACATTTGGAGCCAACGTAGACAGGCAATTTAGCCAGCCATTATGACCAACAGAATTTTTCCATGATAGTTTGCTCCCTTACAGCTCAGTGCGTTATAGACATCGATTTTGTCTGAGTTGCCAATCCAGTCCTTGCTGAGGGCAATACTGTCTAGCTATATTCCCCTGAATGGTAGTGATGGTGTCAAAGAAAAAGCAAACAGAAAAAGCAAACAGACAAATAGGACTTGATTTTTGGCAGTCTCCCAGTCCTGTGTGTAAAAAGGGAACAATGTGTGCTTTTTATAAGGTTTAGAGCCATCAGATTGTGCCATCTAATGTCTTTTGCAATGTTGACATTTAAAATCACAGAGATTCCCGAGATACCGCACTGCTCAAGTCCAAGCTGGAAAACAACGCTTTGCAGATAAAAGCCTGAAAATGTAATAGGTTCAAAAAATGACCGGCCAATGAAAAAGGACAAAGAGATAGATGCGCACATAAGCACGCAGGGAGCCTTCAGCGGTGTCTACTGCTTGCTGACTAATGAGTGAATAATTGAGTGCAGTCAGTCCTGCGCCTCCCTGATTAGAGTCAGACCGGGCCCCTGAAAAGACAGGAAAGACAGGAGTCAGGTCTTTCTTTCTTTCTGTATTATCTTCCTATCTCTGCTATCCTCTCCATCCTCCACTGCACAGATACTTATCGCGTCAGACACTAAATTATACACATACAGATAATCCCTTACACATACAGTCACACGGTGGTACTGATTGCTGAAACAATATGCGGTCCAATCAGACAATACACACTGCATAATTGGCCCAGAGGACAGCGACAATGACATTAGCAGCGTGAGAGAGAACAGAATGGTGGATCAGGACTCGTGGTTTTGTTTCAGAAATAATATTTGAACAGCAAAAACGGTCTTGTTGGATCAGCAGACAAAGTCCTTGGAGGTTGAAGTGTCCCTGAAGAGTAAAAGTGTGGAGCTGAAGCCGAACGTGGAGAAAATAGCTGCCAGCTGTTATTCCCCTGGAACCTGTTATGGCCCTGTTATGAAGGACAAGCTGTGGATGTGAATTATAACATAGTGAAATGAGCTAATTAGCCAACAATTACAGGCTTGACGTGTTTTTAGCTCACTTGTTAGGCCATGCACGATCATGTCAAGAATCTGCATACTTTTACAGGTTTACTTTAGCTACTTGTGGGCATTAAAAGTTTAATCTTAATTAATTTCATTTCATGAGCAGAGGTAATACACTGGCTTGTGAGCGGTGTGAGCTTCATATGTCAGATGCCAATAGAAAAAGTTGATGTTTGAGGATCATTTCATATTCAGTAGTTCCTGTAACTTCATGTGTCCACCAACCTCTCTGTTTCCTATCAGTACTGATGAACTCCTGGAGACGATTGTTATTTAGTTAGCATTTACTTTTTTGTGTGTGCACGAGGCAGGATGTGACAGAATTAAGACGGATTTTCAATCCGCTGCTCTTTGGTATTGCTTTCACTGTGTGCAGAAGAAGAAAAAGAAGAAGAAGAAGAAGAAGAAGAAGAAGAAGAAGAAGAAGAAGAAGAAGAAAAACAAAAACAACTTCTTTATCTTAAGAGAGAGACTTAAGTGTGAACCACAACCTCGTGCAGTTATTTGAAGCAAGTCAGTTGCATCTTCCATGTGTGTGAAAAGGGCTGCGGTGTCTTTCACATGCTCCCAATTCTTCAGCATTTGACTCTTGCGGTGTATGAAAATGGAGAGAAGCAGAGGCAAACAGACACAAAGGCACAAATACACACATGGGCAAACACACATACAAAACCCTGATACAGCAGTGCCTGCAGCCACAGTGTAGTAACCGCGAAGGTTTATGTGTGTGTTTGCGGGACTAGTGCCAGTCTTGGCATGGCTGGATGCCTGCCTGTGAGCCTCCTGAGAGGGGACCAAGGGCACAACAAATTGGCACACTACACTCCTTTGTCCCACCTGCGTGCGTTTGTGCGCATATGTGTATATGTGTGGCGAACAGGCTAATACAGTATGTTTGTGTGTGTGTGTTTTTTTTAAACCCTCTGGCTGAGAGTAGCATCAGCTGTGGAGACGAGGAAGCATAGGTCTCATCTTCCTCTCTTCCCTGATTTTTGTCTCCGAACTTTCTTTCTCCATCTTTTACTTTTCGGATCACCCCTCTCTCACTTAGCCTTCACCCCCTCAGCCTTTACTTTGTCTCAGTTTGAGCCCTTCCACATATTTCTATTGCATAATAATTAAAGAATAAATTGGACATTTCAGCCAAACTAGCAGCTTTTATGTTATTTCCAACAAACCGTTGAAAAAAGTACATCACTGTATATTTTTGGTTCACAGTAAAAGGGGTATAAAAAACAAGTGCACATGTCCAAACCATCTCAGCCTTGCTGTTCACTTCCTGGGAAAATAAACTTTTTTTTTTATACCCATCATAACATTGGCTGATTGTTGTATGGTTTGGAGATGGTGGCACTAAGAAAAAAGAGGAGGCCGAGCTGGAGGTGGCGGAGTGGCGGGAAGATGGTCGTTGGGAGTTTGTGGGATTAAAAATCAGAGGGACAGCTCAGGCCGAGCAGTTTCGAGACAAAATTAGAGAGGCAAAGCTGAGATGATTTGGACATGTGCAGAGGAGGGAAAAGTGGATACACTGGGCACAGGATGTTGAAGAAGGAGCTGGCAGGCAAGAGGAAAATGGGAAGACTTCAGGGAAAATTCATGGATGTAGTGAAGGAGGGCATGCAGAGGAAGCAGTGACAAAAGAGGATGCTAGAGACAGATTGGAGACAGATAATCTGCAGAAGAAGGAGAAGAATAATAGTAAGAAAAATAATGTTTAAACAATATGACATGCCTCCTCGTTTTAACCTTGTGGACATACGCTGGATTTACTGGTAATACTAAATGTAGGATAAGCTGTGATGCTATAACTGAAACTGAAATGACACATTACAGGTGCCCCAATCATACTGATGAACAACATGGAAATTACTTAATGGTACTTAATGGAAATTTTACTTACTTTACAGTGGATACACACGGATTGATGAACATAAATTTGCGCATGTAATTATGTATTAATTTTCCCTTTTTGGTTTGTGCAAAGAGAGACTGGCCGTGGTCGATACTCAACGAGGCGTCCAGCTACTGAAAACCTGTGATACCACTTCCCCACTCATACATGACCCTTTAGTGGGCAAATGCCATGAAATTAACAGCAAAGGCTGTTGGCACACTTCATGTTTCCTCTCATCCGCTATAATCCTTCTAAACTCCATCAGTCTTTCACCATTCCCACTCTCTTGCAGTCACAACTGTCCGATAAAGCCCAGGCACCGTGAAATGACCTTTTACTAAAGGACAGTCACGTTTCTTCATTACCACAAAGGTCAAAGTTGAAGATGCCACATATCCGCTTCACTTGGAGACAAAAGAAAGAAGTGAGATTTAAACTGCTCTTTATTTCTAGTTAATGTACAGCTCGTCTAAAACGAGGCTTGGAGCAGGACAGTGTAGATGCCTCCTTTCCATTAAAAAGCATTCACAACGTTACATTGGATGTTTCATCATATAGGCCTTATACAGCTGCTCTAGCTAGCTAGCGCATCACTCTTGATCACACGGTAATACAGTTTTTTTTGCTTGAGTTGACTGATCTCAACGATCCGCTCCATCTCAAGATGACTTTTATTTTTTGCTCCAGTGACTTACAAAGAAGGAAAACCTGTTCAACGGCACATTAAAGTCAGCTGATCGAGAGAAAGTTGTCTCTTAAAGATCCTCTGTAAATTATAATACAGTTGATTGCAGAGATGGGCAGTAACGCGTTACTTGTAATCTGATTACTTTTTTCAAGTAACGAGTAAAGTAAGGGATTACTATTGCAAAAACGGTAATTAGATTACCGTTACTTTCCCGTAGGAACGCTGCGTTACTGCGTCACTAAAACCGTGATTTTTTGTGAGAATGTCTCACGACAGTGACGTAAGCGAGTGCGCCGTTAGTGACAACAGCTGTGTGCAGATCAACAATGGATCACATATCGATTGTGGGAGAGAGTATGAGCGTGCAGCGTTTAAAGCGTGGAAGTACTGACCTTACTTTGAGTTTGATTCCATAAAAAGTGACAAAAACATTAGCGTCCATCGTGCGTGGGAAGAAAACTTCTTTTTACAGCGAAAAAAACCCCCTAAACTTCCAGGCAAGCGCCGAGTGCGCAACGACGTAATGGGAAACTCACAGAGAAACCCGCGGATTCTTCAACTGACCGCGGCACACCTGCACCAGGGTAAACCTCCGCCTACCGTAGTCCTGCTTTACAGGTGAAAATAGAGCAACAGGACCGCTGAGTCTTTGACTTTATTTTCTGCTGTGTTTTACTTGCATCTATTTGAAAGAGTGAGTGTAAACACAAAAAATATTTTATTTTATGTGCTGGAATGTGTAGAAAATAGGTTTAAATGTTAAACTAATTTATTCAAGTCAGAGAATGTTGCATATAATTACATTTTTGCTTGATGCATAAAGTTAAAAGATTAAAACTGATAAAACAAGTTAAAAAAAGAGACTTTCCATTTGATTACATTTTGTATGATGGATTATGTAGAAAAAGTAGAATTGGGCTGAAAGATCTATCGCTTTATCACCTATTCAGGTTGTAAATCGTGTTTTTAAAAAGTAACTAAGTAACTAAGTAACTAAGTAATTAATTACTTTTGAAAATAAGTAATCAGTAAAGTAACAGGATTACTTTTTTGGGGAAGTAATCAGTAATTAGTTACTGATTACTTTGAAAAAAGAAATCAGTAACTAACTTGGTCAAGTTACTTGAAAAAGTAACTTGACCAACACTGGTTGATTGTATGTTCAAGCTCTGTGTACCATATGTTCAGTCAGCTCTGCTTGTCTTTATTTGTAAACTAACTGCAATTTCATCTGTAGGGTATCATAACATTAGTTTTCATCTTCCATGCAATTCAGAATGTCAATACCATGGAGTATGCTGAGTCCTTGTTGTCTACAAGGTTTTTCAAGCGTATGACTATCTTGGGAAAGAGTTTTTCACTTAAGCAGACGGGGAGCAGAGGGGGTAGGCAAGTGGGGATTTGATCCTCGAGGCAGAAGGAGAACACATGTGGTTGCAGAAGCAGGGGTCAGAACCTCTCATCTATCTCTTAGCATCCATGTCAGTAACTTTTACAATCACTTACTGAGCCTGTGCCAGCAAAGAAGTAACGGCAAATATTACATCCCCCACCAAAATAACAAACACTTCAGATCTCGTTCACCCATTATTCTTCCCAGAGTAAAGCGGCAGATGCAGCTTTAGTTCTGTCTGACTTTAGGTGTGTAAGGTGTTGGGGTCATATTTTGATATATTCCATGGAGATAATGCCATTCTTCTCTGTTTTTTTTCCCTTTTTCTTTATTATTATTGCAAAGTCGCAAGGGGGAGCTTTTGCTTGCCTTCACTTCTGCTAAAGTGAAACAGATCTGCTTGAATTCAAAGACAATAACTATCAACAAATAGTTGAATCCACCCATTCATTAAGAGTGGCCTTGTGTGTGTTCTTTAAGTTTTAAAGCGTCTTCCTTATATTCTACATTTTGATGAACGTGTGGTGAAAGAAGGCAAAACGTTAAAAGCACAATGAAGGACTGAGGATCGGAGAGCAGAGGTGAGAAAGCAGGGCAGGCTCACAGACAGAAAGACAGACAGAGTTTCAAACAAGCAGGCAGACAGATAATCTGTGGACTCAAAGGAGGGGAATGTCATTGATCTCCCAGAGGACAAAACAATACACGACCCTCTATGCAGTGCTATGAGATCCAAACGCACACACACACACACACGCTGAGTTTAAACCTTCCGGGCATCGTGGTGAATAGAGGTCCAATTCCTATTCAGTCAGTTGAAAGCTGTCTGAATCTATAGAGAGTCATTGTCAGGAAGCATTACCCAGCATGCCACACATCAGGCTATAGATAGACACGATACCTTCCCTAGGATCAGAAAATTGAGAACTCCATCCGTTCCATCCATCCATTTACTTATTTAGCCCTAACCAATAAAAAAAATTGAGTTATTACAAGATTTCTGTTCATCATTCATTTATTGGTGCATGTTTTAACTCCTAAAGGAATTAAAACATGTTAAAAGAAACACTTTCTAGTCAATTTGTGTGTATTCTTTTAGATTTTGTTTTCTAAACTGTGTTAAAGGTTTTAGAAGATCACAAGACCACCAGGTGTTGGGCGGCACAGTGTTTGGGACTGTGGCCTCGCAGCCAGAAGGTTTCTGCCTCTCCATGTGCCTGCGTGGGTTTCCTTTGGGTTCTTTCCACTTCCTCCCGCAGTCCAAAGACATTCACGTTAGTTTAACTAATGGTTCTAAATTGGCCTTGGGTGTGAGGTAGTTAAAGTGCTTAAACTATAGAGAATAAGGCTCTGAATGAAGGATAAATGTGGCTTGTGGTGCTTTATGAGTCCCATCCCATTCCACTATCCTTGTGCCACTCATCTTCAGTCTTCAGTATCGCTCTCGTGATCCAGCAAATTGACCCTCTCTGTGTATCTGTGTCACTGCTGACAGTCACAGTGCGTTTTAAAATAGAACCACTGCTCATATTAATGATTACATTAGTTGGTGTTTCATTGTTCCTTCATAGGCAAGTCACTGCAATACAGCCATCATGCACATGTACAGCTGCTTTTTTAATCCATCCATCCATCCATCCATCCATTTTCTCAACCCCGTATCCGATTTCCAGATAACCTAACCCAGCTGCTTTAACACTGCAAGAAAATAATTATATTTAACTGAATAACCATTTGCAGCAAATCAAACGCACATTGACTCTAACACAAGTTACTTTACCAGCAGTCTGTGAGCTCTCTTCACCGATAAGCATAACACTGATTATGCAGGGCTGCACTGAGATGAGATACAGTACTCTGGTCTGTGCAGACCTGTTTGATTAAAAGCTTTCTAAGTGCTGAGAGTCTGAGGGTATATCTCGACACGTATGTGGGCGTGCATTTCAGAACAGAAATTAAAACAAAGAAAAGCTCAAAAATGGCTCTTTCTGAGAAGACCTTTAGACCTTGCACTGCGCATTCAAAGACAGATTTTAAACGTTTTATTTGTATCTTCATGGTTTGTGACACTGATTAATGAATGGAATAAAATCAATAAGGCCAAAAGGAGCAAAACATCCAGACTGTCTGCATGTGAGGATTTTTATGTACTGTAGCCAGGTGTCTAAACAAGCCTACAGTAAAATGAAAAAATCAGACATGTTCCAGAAACATAGATTTTCTGCTGAAATCATGGCTTTAAAAAAAAACAACCCACCCTAAAAACAACAAAAAGATTTTTTTCTTTTCTCCAGCGAGTAGAAAACAAAAAACAAAGTGTCTTTTGACAGCCATGTTTCCATGCATTATCAATGGTTTAGCCAGGCCCCATGTTGATAAAACATTTGCTACACACGAGAGACAATGTTGGCTGTCAGTTATTTAAAAGAAATGTTAAAAATCGGAGCAGTGGTTCTTGGAGACACTGATGATATAAATAATGAAAATCAGCAGGAAAAAAAAAGAGAAAAAGAGCCAATTACAGAGAGAGCTGGGAATGTAAGTGATCCCCGTCAATGGGAGGCAGAAATGGACAGAGATCGATTGGTGGGGTTTCAGTACATGTAAATATTTACAGCCTGTCTAGTCAATACAGAGGGAGGAGGAGGAGGAGAGGCAGTGGTGAGGAGCAGGAGAAAAACAAAAAAGCAGCAAACAGAGGAGGGGGGGAAATGCAAGAAATGAGAGCTGATTGAGCAGAAAACAATGAAGTGATTCAGCGTGCACCCACTGAGACAAACACACACACTCGTGCACAGCCTACTGTGATAATGGTGACATTTTCAGTGTGCCCGTGTTCGCGTGCGGCTGGCTGATGGCCCGCAGAGATGGCCTTTAGAAGAGTGACAGGCCAGAATTACCATTAAAAGCTAGCAGCATTAACCCTCAGTTTTACATACACAGCACACACTCTGTCACACACGGTTCACTGCCATCTATTACACCTCTATATGAGTTCAATAGCTTAATAACCTCTGTGCTGGAAAGATTTGATTGCTCCCTCCTTGTGTTCAACTCACCTATCTTTACTTCCCTCAGCCGCCCCTGCCTCCATTTTCCGTTCCAAGTGGCTGGACATGCTCCACCTCCAATCTTACCAGTCCTCCAAATCATCCTCTTCCCTTATCTGTCTCTCTTTCTTACTGTATTTCACTACATCTTTAAGTAGGAGTAAATTATGGGGGAAAAAAGTAAGTCAGTCGGTTTAAATGTGGTCTGCCAAAATGTAACTGTCTTCTTTATGCAACACTATTGAGCCACATATAAAGCTCTATAGAGCCACATTAAAGAGCCGGGAGATTTTGGACACACACACACACACACACACACACACACACACACACACACACACACACACACACACACACACACACACAC
>NW_005187529.1:1505666-1541003 GCF_000239375.1 Pundamilia nyererei | reverse complement strand
CACACACACACACACACACACACACACACACACACACACACACACACACACACTCAATAGGAGCCATGTTGCTAGGCAGCAAAAGGGTTGTTTCCGGCCTCTGCTGGACGGAGACAAGCGAGTGTGTCCACAGTGTGGGCAGTATTTAGTTGCAGAAGCTCTCTGGTAGTTTCATGTCATCCCCACAGTAATTCAGCCAGTTCCACTTTGATTTTGGGGTTTTTGTGTTGCCATTTTTAGATAAAAGGAACCTGAGATGTGTAGATTGTCATATTAACGTTGGTGTACTTTTGTAAAATTCAAGATGTGAATTCAGATGGTTAGAAGAATCTTAGTCTGAATCTCTGGTCCCCAAAGCTCAATAAACATTTCAGTTTAAACTCGAGTGTAACGTAACCGATGATGTAGAAATAACAAACATTACTCAAAATGTGTATCAAAATGAAGATGATTACAGAGCAGGGAGCAGGGCACAATTGTTGCTGTCTGTGAAGCAACTGGTCCTCTGTGACTAACAGGAGGAAGCACTTTGGTGGAAAACACTTCTCTTTCTGTCGTCAGAGCTCAGGGTACAAATGAAACCATTGTTTATCATAAAATGCGTTAGAATATTGTTTTTTCTCATATAACTACCACAGCAATGATGTAGGCTACTTTATATATAAAACATGTTAAAAAATGCTAACTGCTTTGCATTATATTAGCAGATTTTTCATGCATCACAGCACAAGAACTCTGGAGCAGTGCCTCAACTGGATGTTTATATGGTTTTAGTTGTTTATTAGTAGCAGCATGGGTGTGTTTCAGATGTATTTATTTTTTTCATTTTTGTCTGCTTTTGCAGCATTTTTCAATTTACTAGTGTTTTCTTAAGTTGCAGTGCATTTAACCCCTAACCCCCTCTGTATAGAAACCCTGTTTACACCCCTGGAAACAGCAGCTTTGTAATGACAGGCATAGCACTTGCCACATACTTGACCTGTGTGTAGACCAAGTGAAAATGGTGGGATCACTCCGCACAGCAGCAAAATCATGATGAATGAACCTTCCAGACCTCAGCCTGAGGAAGAACCCCACTGGTCATGCATAAGCAAGTTATAGTGCTTAGCAGTGCTAACCAGACGCACAGTTTTACTTGTGTGCCATTGACATTCCTGTATTTTAGTATGTTAAATTTTTGGTTTAGGTAGGACCTGTGAACAAGTTGGTGCTGTTCATAATAAGCTCAGCTGAGAGGCGTTTCTGACATGACTTTTTCTATACTTGATTGTGCTACGTGCTGCATGGTGTGTGATTTTAGTCTGCTGTTAGGTGCTTGCTAGGCAACACAATGGCATTGTAATCTATAACACATAACTTAGCAAGGTGTGTGGACCTAAATTAGATGTTTCTGCCTTCAAATTAAAACAACACAATGCTATTATAGGGTGTTATTGGAGGATAGATACTACAGATGGGTAATTTTAGCCTGTGGGTAGATGGTTGCTAGGCACCAGGCAACATGAAATTTCAGAGTTAAATGTTTCAGAGTTGATTTATACTCTCAAACTGTAACTTTAATACATCCACAATTAGATGGTGTTCAGTTTTGGAGTTATTTGGCAGAGCTGATCACAGTGTTAGTCCATTTCTGGAGGATATGTAATTAAGCTCTACCCGTACATTTAATTTCTTTTGTAAGAGACGAGGCACAAAGTTGGTATTTTTTTTACCTTTTATGCTTATTTTTATCCTTTCTTGTCTACATGTTTAGTGTAAAGTGGCCTTTCTTTTTCTACAGAGACCAGGACTCAGTAAGAAGGTAGTGTTTAGGTGACTTTTCTGTTATTTTATTGTATATCTATTACTTTTACATTGATGTTGTATGAATGGCCATGAGGGAGTAGGAAAAGCTGCAAAAAAGTGCAGATTCTGGTTCTATGTTTGAGACCCTTGGTTAGCCAGCTATGGGGGATTTAAGCTAAATCGCTAACTGAACAGTCTGACAGTTCACATCCAAACTCACAACAAAAACAAACAGAGCTTTGTTGTTGTATAAATCTGGGTGGTGCTGGGTGTAATGTGTGTGTCTATGGATGTGTGTGTAGTTTATTTCACTGCAATTGAATTTGAAATGAAAAGTGTTCGAGTAGGCAGACAGCCCTCCAGTTTAGGACGGAGCAGCCTGTTTATTTATTCATTAAATAAATTTCTGCCCAGCCCTATACCCCAAAGTATGCTTTTATGTGTTTCATATTCCTTTTATTGTCTAAGCCGAGTATGACAACTTGTCCAATTTTTCATTTAGAAACGCTTCTATGATGCTGCAAGCCCACAAGAACATTTCCCAGCATCTAAAAACACTCCAGAGCAGGACGCGGTGAGGCTCTGCAATGCCGCTGATTCTTCTCCTGGAGGTCCAAATATCCAGTGGAGCTCCAGGTCCAGTGCTGAAAGTTAAACATCAGCCACAGGATGAGAGAGACCTTTCAGCACCATCAGAAACTTGACAATGAACCAGGCATAAGTTTCGATATCCTTTTAAACTTAAACCCAAGAGTCCGGAATTCAAAAGGATCGCCAAGTTCAGAGCAAACATTCCGAAAAGCATTTCCTCAAATAGGAATTTAATATCTTCTTTCAGAAAGGTGGATCATAACTTCACTCTCCTGTTTGATGATGAAACATCCTCCAGGCTGCTTCAGAATTGGGACGTGTTCTTCAAGTCAAATTTCATAAAAGAGGCTTCGTGGCTCACTTCAGCACCAGAGTCATGTTGCTTGGTGTAGTCAACAGAAAGTCCCACAGGAGCAGGTCCAGATGAAGCAATGAGTGAGTTGTGTTTGTTCTGCTTGTTTCAGATCATTTGCTTCGACTGCAGTTACTTTCCCTTCGTTTGTTATTTTCTCAACTACTAGAGTGAGGAAAATAAAGATCACCTTTGCTTTGATTACTCAGTTTAATTTGTTTGTTCTGTTCCTGTTTGATCTCTCTTAATGTCTTAATGCCTCCCTCTTATAATTGAAATTGATGAAAGTGGAAAAGTTTTCATTTCTTGATTAAGAAATGGACTCCCTTCTCTTGCTACTACTAAGAGGACTAAAATTCTTAAAAATAGTGGATCTGATGTAGTAGAGATATTTGTAGTCATTCGTAAATTAATTCTCTTATTGAGGTGTTGAATTTGTCCTGTCAGCTTCTTGCCGAAACGTGGATGAAATCAGCCAGTGAGAGGATGTTTGTATAATCTTTTCTATGATGTTTTCTCTGTGGCTTCACGGTATTCTCATAGTTTTCTTACTTCGCTGGAGTCATGCTGCAGCTTGGAGCAGGATCTCTGCAGCCGGGTGGCAGCCATACCTCTTCCTCTGTCGAGCCTCAGAGAAGCCAGATCATCGATGTCTACGTGTCTGTGTTTAAGCATCCCAGCTCATTCCCTTTGAACAGCTGATGAATACTTAAAAAAAAAGAAATCTGTCTCACGATGTCACATTGAAGTAGAACAATGGTGTCGATAAAAATGAGTGTGCAGCTATTTAAACCTGGAAAAAGTGTTAAAATCTACTCTCTGAAAGTTGATTTCAACTCTCAACTTTTTGCTTGAAATAGATTTACCTGAGTGCCAGTTTGGTTGTGTCAACCTGTAGTTCACAGAAAGACAGATTTTGTGTATTATTGTAACGCACATAGGACACATGCTATTTGATCTGATTTCATTGTAGTTTGAAATACTTTTTATTGTAGTTTAAGTCACCAAAACTAGATTCCTACCTAAGGGTTTGCAGTATTATAACCAACTCACATGTCTAAAACTGCTCTAGGTTTCAGATTTTAATCACTTTAATTCTCAGCACAGATTATAACCAGATCACCACGCCCATCTCTGTGCAGTGCATCAAGTAAAGCAACAATCAACAAACCATTTTTCTTTTATGCACGCACCAAAACTACATAATGGGTAATTTGATTTTTGATTTTGTTGTTTGTTTTTCTTTGAGGATACCACCCACTCTTCTTGATGCCCATTCAGTGAAGAGAACCTCGGCTGCCTTCAGAGCTGTCACAGGAAAACTGCTCTCTGCTGTTTCAAATTCTTGATTTAATCAAGAAACTTGGCTTTTTCCTCCAAGAGCTTAAAGCTGCAGCAACACTTGTAGCAGATAGTGCAACTCTTGAAATGCTTTTTCGTGTGGCTTCATCAGGGCCAATCACCACTTTACACAATAGTTCAGATAACTTGTGTCATTTCCCACCACCGTTTAAGAAGAAAGCTCGATCATTCCTGATTGAGAGAAGAGGATTAGACAAGATAAAGACTTTGTAATTCTCAGACAGCTCTAACATTTGCTTCTTCTACCTTTATTAACTTCTACTAACCAAACAAAAGATCTCAGTCATTTGTTTTGAGCATCACTAGTCAAGATTGATGTTTTACTTTTTTCATCACTTTAAGGCTCATTGTGTCAACCTATGTTTAAAGTGCATCATATTAAATGTCCATAGAGTTTCCTATTTTATTTATTTATTTAGTATATTTCTTTCAGGGTGCATGTATAAAATAAATTAATCATAAAAAAGGAAAAGAAGTACCAGATTTAGTTACCAGCTAATTCCAATCTGCATCCCTGGGCAGGTAAAAAATAAAATAAATTTATGCAGTTCATCATTTTTTGTTTTATAGATATGTATCTTAGTTTTGCTGTTACTGTAATTTGGACTGAATGCTTTATATTCATTAAGAAAAGTTACTTTCTTCCACAATCACGCATACCACTACCTGGTGAAGCAATGCAGTATTTATTGGATTAAAAAAGAAGGTAAGCTGTGTTTTAGCCTTTACATTATATGTGCTTAACCCCACCCCAACTGCAACACAAGGTTACAGGGATGTAGAAGCTTTGACTCTTACTTTTCAAAACTGACCTTGGCAGCTGGGGATGCACCATCAGGGCAGTAAATGCACAGACAGACAAATAGACTGGCTAATACTCAGTGGGCTGCAATATTTACTGGTCTATAAAGTCAGCCTTGGAGAGAGAGGTTGTGTGTTGCCTCAGCATGTGTGTGTGTGTACATGCATGTGTATGTACAGTTAGCATTTGCCCGTGTAAAAGAGTGTGAGAGCGTACTACTGAACGCATGCATGTGTGTGCGTGTTTTATCAATCTAGTGCAGACTGTGCTGTCCAGCGGGGTGTGAGATGAGACAGAACGAATGACTTGCTACAGTGAAACACTAAACAAACTACCACACACACACACACACACACACACACACACACACACACACACACACACACACACTCAGCTAAACACCCATTTTTATTCTTATCTGCTGTGCCACACACACACATACAATCATTACTGTGGTGTTATCAGAGTTCACTATTGCTCTCTATCTGGCAGGGGCCAAGCACTTGGACGTATAGGATGACAGAAATATCTCCAAATGGAAAACTAACCAGCTAGTAGCTGACCACTCAGCCTCACATGGTACACACTTACACACCACACATTGTTAAAACTGAGTTAGGATCCAGTGTGGGAACCAGTAAAGAACAAGTCTTTAAGCCTACACCCTTCAACACACAGCTAAGGGTCAGACAGTCATCTGGAGCAGCAGTCACACTCCTGCCTGATCTGATAGCTTTGCTTTGCAGTGCATTTTGCTGCTGTAGTGCAGAGAGACTGGTCACTACAAATTATGGAAACATAATGAAAGTATGGCAACAGTCCCTCACATGGTGCATGAAACTTACACAACAGCTAAGTTGTTTTGGTGGTCCAGCAGCTTACCAAAAGTCTTTCAGGCTTAATTTAAGACTTTAATTTGTCATTTGTCTACATGCTTTTCAGTTACTTCACATTTTTCTTTTTCTTTTCTTTTTTACCATTTTTTTTAAACATTTATTGTCACTTCTTCTAAATTTTGGAACAGTTTCTATCAAATTGTAATTACTGCCTTTGCACTAATTATTTAAACTATGAGAGTTCTGCGGCACATCTGCAGATTCCTTTGAGTGTTTTTGTTCGGTATTAATATGAGAAGCAATGTGGGCCTTTTCATTTTGCATGATGCAAACGCAACATGTTATTAACTATGAATCAGAGAACCAAACTGGGAACAGAGGCAAGAACTGTCTAAATGATATTCATTAAAACTGGCACATGATTCGCACAAAAACAAGGCCAGTGCAGCCAAAAAGAGACTACTGCGCCGCTGAAATCTGAAGCCCTTTCGCCTTCATGTGGTTGTATATGAAAAACAGGCAAATAGCAAAAAGAGCAAGGGAGGGTGTGTTGGTTAGATGTTAAAGAAATCAAAAACATACATTTTTTTTTAACAGTCAAGAGTTTTGTAGCAGAAGCAATTAAATTAAACCCAAAGAAATCAGATTTTATTCACAGATTTCAAAAACGCAAATGAAAACTGTGCCTCTGTGCTGGTGACCAGAGATGTTGTGGGGTTGACCTTCCAGTCTTTCCATTTGTACGTGATATTATTTGTCAAACTTCAGGTAATTCTACAAATTTGGCAAAAATGTTCACCTCTACTCAAGTATGAGAATCGGAATATCTCTGCCAAAAAAAAAGGAACTTTGACTTAGAGGTGAAATGTTCTTTTTCTTGAAAGGTCACTGTGCCCTCATGAACCATCCAATTGTGAAGGAACTTCACACAAATGGTGCAATATGACAGAATCACTATTCTGATACCAGTTTTAAATCCAAAAGGTCAAAGGTCAGCTTCATGTAGCATCATAATTTTCTGCAGAAACACTTTGCTGGCTATTTTCAAATTTTCAACTCAGGAGCAGAAGGGGACACATTGTGATCACATTTTGTCTGGTTCTGAACTGGTAACACTAATCTTTGGTGCCCACCAATGAAATTCCTTAAAGTTTCCAGCAGGTGACCATATACCACATGGCTGAGAGCAGCCGGCCCGGGTTCGAGTCTGACCTGTGGCCCTTTTCCACATGTCTCCTCCTCTGCTTTCCTGTCAGTCTTCAGAGCATCTATCTAATAAAGCTGAAAAAAGCCAAATATAAAAAACTATTCCCTTACTGCACATATATTTATATACAGACTGTATTATAGGAGTTTAGAGAGATCAGTGTAAACTGCTGCTTTACTGATTGGCACAAGCATTCAACCTCAAGGCACCAATCCTTGTTCAGTATCATCATTAAAGACCTTGATATAGAAAGTGATGGAGAAAAACGCAACAAATAATAAGACTGCATTAATACACTACTCTATTAACTGGTTGTCAACACATCTATTTAACCTCCTAGGACCTGGCGTCCACACATGTGGACATCACATTTTGGGTTATTTAGACCAGAATACTCAATTTTGCTCTATAAGGGCCTGATATCCTCTTACGAGGACATTATACTGCTACTGTTCTATCAAAATTTTAAACGAATATCCTCATATGTGGCGCTTATTTTTCTTAAAAAAAAAAAAGGTAAAAAACAATCTGGTAATTCTTTGTTTTTACATTCATATGCCCCAATATGCCCAAATATCAAAGAGAAATTAAAAATGCATGCCATGGAAGAGTTCGGGTCTTAGGAGGTTAAATGATGTTATCTTTCACCATTGAAATAGACTGAATTGCCTTTATAGGCTGAAGACATTGTAGAAGTCAAACTTTCTCCCAACTTGGCTCGTCTTGCAACAGCCATACTGAGGTCTATTCTTTCATTAGTAAATAATCATAAGGTTTTTCAAATGAAACTGAAGGACTCAAGGACTGTTTTTCAATTGGATGAATAAGACATTCATTCATTCGCTTATTCCCTAAAAGTTACTGATTGCAGACTCCTGCCACCCAAGGGTTTTGCCTATTTTGGATTTGATGCCAAAAATATGAACTCGACGGTGCTACACAGATGAAGTCTGAATATTATTCAAATATATTTGACGTTCTCAAGTGACTTGTTTTATTCAGGCTTGAAGTGTACACTTTCTAGACACATTTACAAAAGTGCTTTAAAAACCCCCCAAAACCCCCCAACTTTTTTGGTTTTTTGCGTAGAAAACAAGCGCAGATCACACAGACTGCACCTCCAGGCAACAGCTCACCTTCACTGTGAGCTGTGCATGAAAATTTTGCATCGTAGCTGTGTGCAGTTTCAAGAAACACGAGTTATTGGTGATCAAGGGGATATTCTGGTGATCAGTCATTAGTGTTTATCATTGCCCCAAAACACAGACGAGCTCTAGAGTCGCATACAAATCCACATGCGCTAATTGAAAAGATAAAAACACGGCTAAAAAGACACAGCAGATAAGGAAAGAAGTCGTTAAATTATTGACAAAAAATAGCAGTGTCTGACTGTTAAAAATCTATTAAGGTCTCCAGAGAAACTGTCTGCCTACTGATATTTGTTTTGCTCCATTTGTTCTGTTTTTATTGCCTAACTACCCCGGGCCAAACCATCACAAGTGTCTAATGGGGGAGGTTGGGGAAGCAGCCAAGTTCAGTCAACACTCTGCTGCCGCCTTTCCAAATTTACATTCAGGAGCCATTTTCCTGGCTACCTAGAATTCAGTCCGAAGAGGTCTCTCTCTCTCTCTCTCTCCTTCCCTGTCTGTCTGTCTGTCACTCGCTCCATCTCTATCACTCACTACCTTATCACAGTCCACTCCATGGTAGAGTAAAAGGAGAGAAGTGGGGATGGAGGCTTTGGAAGGTTTCGAGGGGAGGAAGTGGAAAGAAGGAAAAGGTGAGAGACAGGGAGCGAGAGACTGACAGACTGAGAGCGAGGGGGTGGGGGGTACAGAGAGCTGTAGCTATCTGCTGAAATATTCATGTCGGTGCCAGCAGCTTTTCCATTCCCTGCTCAGCAGGGGGCTGCTGTTTGATACATCCATCGCTCTCTCTCTTTCTGCCTCTCGCTTTGCTCCCCCACCCCCATCCCCTCCCCTCCCACCCTCTGTCTCTCTTAACTAGTGGGGCTAGTAGATAGTAAATGCTCTTTAAGAGATGGAAGGTCGCTCTCGCCGCCAACCTGGAAAAAGCTTGCATTCCTTTTGGACATAAACCAATCTGCAGTGAACAAAACAATCCTTCCAAGCGTAGCTTTCACACCTGTCTTCCAGGAAACAACCACAGTCATGGAAGAAAACACCAATTACATCAAAATGGTGCCGTTTGCTCTGCAGATTATAAACTCCTTTGAGGCAAATTAAGGATTTGTGTCACTGGGCTACATGTGTAAAACTGACTCGACACACTCTGAATGGAAAAGTGTCCCATGATGAGGTTTTACAGGCTAATGCTAGCTGCTACATAGATGAACGATACATTATGACACAAGTGGTCAACTGAAACTGTGCAATCAGAAACCAGACACTCTGATCTGCTTATTTTATTCATAAAAAAGTTTCTAAAAATTTCAGTTAATTTATTTTCATATAATCAAAGCCTTAAGCTTATATATTTATGGCATGGGATTTTATTCAAGCTGCTTTCTCTTACTAGCTGTCTCTTCAATATGATCACTTTTTATGCCGCTCCCGGCAAAAGAAGGCCACGACAATATCTTAAATTAAAATTGTTTTTGACAAATATTAGAAGAGAACTTGAAGTTTCAGCCATTTTAAACAATATCACGGTCCCTTGTTACACCCTCACAAGTAATTAACATCGAGTCGAAAAGGTGAAACGCAGACATGGCTTCCTCCCAGGGATTTTCTAATTAGGGCCGTGCATTTATTATTTCATACCGAGCTCCAATCTCAAATAGCTACTGGCAAGTTGAGCCTCACGTCTCAATTATTTACTGAAAAATTACTGTCAGAGCAGTTTTTACTTTAGCCAAACACATACGGACAGCAGCGCTCACAGGTGAGGAGAGAGTGAAAACTCGAGGTGGGGCCAGTGGGGAAATCAAGTCTTTAAAAGACAAAAACAGAGTGATGGTGCTAAGAGTGCAGAGGTGGATGAGAAAGCTGAGCGCTCTGGTGAATCTCAGACTAACATTTGTGTCAGAAGAATATGTATGAGAAGGAAAAAGGAAAAATGTTAAGATCGAAATGAATTTTGGTAGACAGACGAGTCACATGACAGCCAAACTTTTTGGAAGAATTTAATTAATACAGTGCAAGTCTAATTAGAAATGTTTACTGGCACATGATCCTGTTCTAGAGGCCTTTCCACAGGGAAACACTGATGAAGACAACCCCCCCCAAACCCAGCAGTTACGGTCTCAGAGGGCGAGGTTGTGCCTTTCGGGGAATAACCACATAATTTTATTTAGAACTGATGTCAGGACTGGTGGTTAAACAGGGAGGGGCTGCTTTTATGGTTACACCGGGTATGTGCGTGCGCATATATGTGTGTATGAATGTGTGCATGCATTTCACCATAACATGTGTTGGAGGATGTGGCAGATGTTGCAGAGGCAAGGATTAGTGTGTGTGTGTGTGTGTCTTTAAGTGTGTGTTAAAAATATCTTTCCCACAGCGGGAAGCCACAGTGGCCAATTACAGCGCAGCATCTGGGCTAGCACACAATTATTAGTGCACGTGTGTGAGTGTGCGTGTTTCTGTGCATGTGTGTGTCTGTTTACAGAGGGGTTGTGGAGGTTCAGGCGGAGTTCAGGTTATTCACATCTCAGGATGTAGAGTTTCAGTAAATGGTGCAGCGTGTGTGCAACAGTGGCGCGGCTTTGTGTCACAGCGGCAGAATCTAAACACACACCACCACGAGGACGACAGAGCTGGGGAGAATTAGAGGCACGGAGATGAGTAAATATGGAGAAGCAATGGAGACAATGATGAGAATGGAGACGGCACTGCAAGGAAGTAAGGGCAGGAGAGAAAAACCAAATAAAAGCTCTAACATCTCCAGCAGAGATATGATACATTGCTCTCTTTTCTCTCTTTCTTTTTTTTCCCCTTCCACACTCTCAAAAAAGAATGCAGAGCGAAAATACAAGCCCAGCAACAAAAGGTACAACTCTGCACATTTTTAGTCTGTTGCATAATTCCCTCTGGAGTCAGTGGAAAACTAATTCTGTTTGTTTTATTTTCTCATTTTCAATTAAACCACTCTAAGATTATGATTGCTTTTCAGACTGGATGTTTTGGATGCAGGTAAGCTGGTTGTGGGTCAGACTTCACCTGAATTTCATTCAGATTAATTAAATTGCTCGAGGGGGTTGAAATGCAAGAGCAGTTGCAAAGTTTCTGCCCAGATATAGTAGCAAATTAATATTTTCCTTCAACAAGTCATTTAAAACAAATTATTTATGCTGCTTTACTTCCATTAATTATTGCAGTCATATTGGGTGTTTTTTGAGTACTTAAGCTTAACAACACAAAATCTGATAATAACATGGATAGACTTAATTCTGTCTCCACAGCTAACACTGCCACTAATTAAACAAGATAATATCCAAGTCTAAGGTGATCAGAAACCTCCTAAAAGGAGGGAAGTAATCAATAATCACCTGTAGCCTTGTGGTGTTTCAGGCAGATAAAGGAGAAGCTTTAACAAATTTAACTGAACAACTTTCAAACTAACTAATCACATCAGAGAAACAGCTGATAAAAAGAAATTACTATAATGCTGACTAACTATGTCATATATTTATTGATTACATCCAGTGCATGTGTGCTAGCTTTTCTGGTATTACAAGGCAATCTGTAGAAGATAATAATCCAATAATTAAAATATTTGATAATTTTGCCAAATTCCTACTCACAAAACATGAAAATTAAAATTCATCCAGGCAAAGAAAATCCCATTCATGCTGGTCAGTACATTACAAGCAGTGTATTGTGACAATGTGTTGTTGCAAATGCTAGTAGGGGGACAAATGGGGGTTTGGGATGCAGAGTATTAGGTGAAGGGTAAAAGAGTTAAAGCAGCAAATGGAAGTCGGATAACTACCACAAATACCTTTAGAGCAACAACAGCTGGTCATGTCACCAGTCATGGTTTCCCCATATGTGTGGCTGAGGACAGTGTCCACTCTAATGTGAGCACATTGACAGTAGCTTCCATTATTCAGACATTCAGTGCAGACGCTGTGCTGACAGCACATTTTGCAATGCACACCTTAGCTACAAAGCTTGCTTTCTGCGTGCTGTATATAAAAAAACAGTGGCTCTGTGGTTTCACGACTACATTCACGTGTGTGCTATGAAATGGGGATAAACTCACAGAACTATACTGATGATGCACTAAAATAAAACCGTTTGTGTAAGTTTTTACTCATGTGCACAACAATATTCAAGAAATAACTGAGAGCATAACTTGACATTAGTAAATGACATTCTGATTGTATTTCCATTTTTAATTAACAAACTGAAAGTGAAGTGACCCCAAAGCTATTGTGATAATTAGCTTTTAGACAGCTCACATAGAAAATCCATTGTCCTCAAACAAATACTAATGTGCTTTTGTGCCCACATCTGTCAATCCTACAGTACACACAGAAAAAGCCTCCACTCACTGTTAGTTTTATTGTTGTACTGGCTACATGTAGTCAGTGACTAGCTCAAGGAAGAAAAGAAAAGCTGCCCGGTTGCTTCAGTAAATGTAGATAGACAGAGAGAGTAATGCAGAGTATAGATTGCTGCAGTGGATATATTGCTGTTCGGAGCAGAATGTGCCCAGCAGAGCAGAATTAGTCTATCAACTAGCATAAGATAAAGCTTGAAAATATCCAGTCAGATAATGCACGGTCCTAGATATTGACTGCAGCAGAGCACCACAAAGCATCTTAATGTGAAGGTTATTGGTCGATCTGTTTGCATCGGATGTTGGGGAGAGAGAGCTTGGGAGCCAACCCAATGAACCTCATCCTCCTCTCCCTCTTTTATTCTGTTTCCCAAGAATCTTGTTGACTTGTTATTAATTTTGGCTTCATTTGAAGCCACCTGGTTATTCCAGTCACTTCTCTCCAATCACAGATTCCATTCTGGAGGGAACAGCTGCAGGAGCCAAAAGGCTTACGTACTCTTGTTTTATTTGGACAAAGTAGAGTATAGAACTGTTGGTAACATTTCCATTTAATGACGCTGGTTAGAAACTTTATTTGCTCTCTTTCTAAAACACAAGCATGCCTAAGGGGTGCATGCTTCTGTGGGGAGAAAGCATTCATTTAACCAAATAGTGTTACCTTGACCATACGACACAATAATGACAACAACAACAACAAAAACAAATATGTGTTGAACAAGAAAGCTACACACTCAACATGCAGACAATTAACCAGCCCAGTGAGCCTTGTTGGAGCTCCACCTTGTGCCTTTTGTCTCCGCGCTCTGCTATTTCCTCCGAGGCAAGGTTTTCTGCCTGTCTATGCATAACTACTGCCCCCCTATGGTCAAAGCCGTTCACTCACTTGTTTTACTGCACTGCAGCAGGCCCACACTCAGTGTAGAATAAAACAGGTCTAATTAGATCCTAAACCTTTCTTCTTTCTGAAAGATAAGACTTTAATCAATACAGCTTCAAGATTTCCTGTTTAAAAGCACCTTCTGCTCACTCGTGTACTTATTGCTTGCACATTTCAGTGTTTGTGCTCTACTGTGCTCTATGTGCAGAAGACACAGGAAAGTCTTTTTTTCATTAATTCATTTACAGGAAGTTACTCTCTGATAGGTTTTGTAGTATATTATTGTGCTTACTATGCACTTTACATACTTCATGAGACCACAAGGAATTTGCCACTTGTAGAATTGTAGTTCTTTTTCGGTTTTTCTAAGATACTCCAAGTTGTCTAGTGAACTAACAAACATTTTAACCATTGAGCTAATCCTTGTTGTTATTTTCGTTTGATGAATATTGAATATTTATGAAACAAAAAAAAAAGAATATTTACTTGTGGTTGATCAGTTCAAGCAAAACTTGATTTGTGACATAATGTATCACAACTTAATATATACATTAACATGTCTGATGTCTGGGGATTAAAGTGGGATAAGGCATGTGGGGGAACCCCAAGTTGAAGTGCAGCAGGGGAAAAGAATTATATAGAAATAAGTCACATAACGTGTTCAGTGAGCTCCAGTAGGTTTTTCATCGTGTACAGACTCTGATCTGTGCTGCGACTGCTCGGAAGCTTCCTGTTTTTTGTGGATTGAGTGACCTGAATTCAACAAGATATCAGATGTTACACAAACTATGTGACTAATTTCCCAACTCTAGACAGAATAGAGCATAAAAGGCAGAAATCAGCGAGTGAATCTGCATCAGCATCATCACTTTAAATTTAATTTGCTAAGTTTGTAGCCTAACATTAACCATGAACATCACAGCTGTCCTGCGAGTTCAGCATTGTGCATCACTGTAAACTTCATCACAATGCTGCAGACCAACCAGTTTAGCCTGAACCATCGTGTACTAAAGTGCTTGTTTACTTAGTTTTACAAAAACATCAGAAATACATCATGTTTAGGTCCAATATCTGATTTAAGAACTCTAATAATGAACTAGAACTTTACGAGTAAAGTTCTAGTTTCTAGTTTATAAAATTTTACTTGCTCAGCAGGCCTTAAGTTTGAAAATAATCTCTCACCTTCCTTGCCTGTACTGCCTTCTTACATGTTTCCGCATCTCTCTGTGCAACACATTAACTTTTTTTTCTCTCTCTCTGGAGTCCTTCATTGGAGAACTCATCACATTAACTCATCTGCCTGCCCACCCCCCGTGACTCTGTTCGCAGGCGTAAAACAGACTAGTGGCCATCATCCAAGGAGCCTTCCTGGGTAAACCAGTAATCAACCTCCCTCACGTCAAATTTTAGCCATTAAAGTGGTCTTCCGGTTCGCTTTAGGTCCTGCTGACAAGACTTGTCAGTGCCCCCTCTTTCACCCCCTGCAACCCCCAACCATCAGCCCAGCAACCCATCATAACCCATCACCAGTTCAAGCCCTGGCTCCGACAGTCTCGGTCGTTGTGTCCTTGGGCAAGACACTTCACACTTGCCTACTGGTGGTGGTCAGAGGCCCGGTGGCGCCAGTGTCCGGCAGCCTCGCCTCTGTCAGTGCGCCCCAGGGCAGCTATGGCTACAATGTAGCTTGCCATCACCAGTGTGTGAATGTGTGTGTGAATGGGTGGATGACTGACTGTAGTGTAAGCACTTTGGGGTCCATAGGGACTAAGTAAAGCGCTATACAAATACAGGCCATTTATCATATAGTATCATCAACACAAAGCAGTTATAATCAATATGTCCTGAAACACATTTCGCACAGTTTTACTCTACTCACCTTAAACTATAAGTTATTTATTTCCTTCCAATCTACACCACTTCTTTTTTTTTTTTTACTGGACACGACAATATAACGACAATTAAAACCATAAAAAAGAATCTTACTCAGCACTGGTGTAAACTTTTAAAAAACCCTAACACAGAGAAAAAAAAGTCTTTCTTGAGTCAATCAGATGAGAAGAGACAATGGCGTGTTTGTTTATAGTATTGTTTCATAGATGGGTGTCCTTGCTGGATTCCGGGAAAGGAACAAAACTTCCTCTGCTGCAGTCGCAGTCTCAGTGAAAGCAGACAGGCTCTCGGCGTGAGTGCATCATGGAGAGACCTGTTGCCGTGTCGGTGCGCAGGAGTCCCTCACTACCAGATTACAACACCTCGACCTCCACCTTGGCCTTTGACCAGCATTTCACTACAACTCTCAAAGGAATTCTCCTCCAGGCTGAGATAGTAAGTGTGACTTTTGAGTTTATGATCCTTTATCCTTGTACATTATAAGCACTGCTAAAATCAAGCTAATGACCAGAAGCAAGTGATTATTCATTCAGGAATCCTTGTCAGGAAGGGCGGTAATTTGGATGTTAACAATAGACATCAATAGAAATATAAAGGAACTTACAGTTATGGTAAAAGTTTACATTAATAGCTGTGAAACACACAGGCAGCTAGAGACTAGAGACAGCTTAATAAGTGGTTGTTTTAAGACTCGAAATATACAGACAGGTCTTGAATTATGCTTTAATAATGATTGTTTTTCTAGAAGTTTTTCTATTTACACATTTTAAAGAAAAGTTATATTTCCCTTGAATGTTTTATGTTTCTATGAAAATCGGAAGTTGACCAAAAAACCCCAAGCAAATCAACTCTTCCTCCTTTTTCTCCCTCTTTGTCCCTCTTCCTTTCTAAATCAGCTGAAGGAAAAAGTCAGGATAGCCTTACTCTAAATACAGTCTGGCTGTCTGCCATTCAGAGGCTGGGCACGCCAGAGCTAAAATAATCTGATTTCAAACCATTGCAGTTAGGTTGTTAAGAAAAACCTAACAACTTTCTGGTTGGGTTTATGTTTGCAGATTTAAGAAACTGTTCCGTGACCATACAGATTGGCATATTAGTTGCAATTTTAGATCTAATACTTGCAGATAAAACTTGAAAATTAAACCATAGGAACTCCTCTTTAACTTCAAATCCTAACCTTTGGCTGAGTGCAGCAGGTGCACTGAACCATTTCAGTAACACAACAGGTTATTTTGTTAAGTTCCCGAGCACTAAATGATTTGATTTCAAAGGAAACCAAAACAGCTCACAGTCATGCTTCACACCAGAAAACAGTTTCTTCCTGTGATATGAAACATCCAGCAAGAATCTTTTGTCGTGGAGGGGAAGGGTGGGGATTGGAATAGTGTTGGGAGGAAGGAGATTTAGTCACTCACAACCACAGCACTCACCCACTCACTGAGATGGAGAATTAAAGCGATTAAAGTGACATGAAATACAGTTAGAGTTATGCGGTTTAATCATTTTTGACTTTAAAAAAGCTGAAAGTCTACACATCTTCAATCCACTGTGGTGCTGTAACGAGACAAAACTACAAACGTCATCTTTGGCCAACGAATTATCAGTCCAACCACATGCAATTTCTGGAGACATATCTATATCATACATGAATTCAAAAGATACAGAGAGATTAGAGCTTCAGCCAGTATTGACTCTGTCTGCTCTCCTCCCCTCTCTTCTAGATATGTGGCATGTTAGTGTGGATTCTGGTTGGGGGTACAGACTATTTTCATCTGCCTGCTCTCTGCTGGGTGATGTTTCTTTCCATCTTGTTCTGGATTCTAACAGTTAGCCTGTTTATAATTTACCTCACTGGAGTCCAAAACAGGATACCACAGGTCCCCTGGACCACACTGGTAACTCACAGACACATGCAAATACTGCACAAACAAGCTGCTTTACTCTTTTTGTTAAAAACTATTTTTCCAGGATTTTGCAAATAGTTTTTAAAACCTGTAATTCTCTGTCTTTGTCTCTATCAGTCACTGTGCATTAATTGCATTGCTACTGCACTATATCTTGTGACAGCAGTAGTAGATGCTCTCTCCGTCAACCAGGACGTCAGGGGGCGACACAACTATAACTGCTGGGCAGCATCAGCGGTAAGAGCACCTACTATTTTTCAAGACAAAAAAGAAAGAAAGAATAGCAGAAAGCTATAAATGCAGCATTTCTACAAACACAGCGACTGAGCTACCATGGAGATTATTGGTCTGAAGTCTTGTTTTGTTTTGATAAGACAAAATATACTTTTATATCTCAAATGTTAGAGCTAGATCAGTAAGCATAACTTAAATAAAGTAAATTAAATTAATAAAATATGACAAAATAAGTAAAAAATAGAATAAAACGTGTGTAAAAAGTCAGATATGATACAGTACAATGCATTATTAAGTCGCTTTAAAGATGGCAACTGATTGTAAGTGGTCGCATGCCTGAGCCGAGTCGTCCCAGCAACCATTTCAAAGGCACCAAAATTACAAGTTCATTACACACAACCGCTGTTTTCCCCAGTGTGACTGTAGCATAACTCCAATTTTAATCTGTACGTAACTTGGTGCTCAGCACTGAAACTGATAAGAAAGCTTGACCTGAAATTTTCTTAGTATTTCTCCACCAGAACTTTATATTCCTAAAATGGAAAGATTTTAAGTTTATATGTATGTGGGAACTTAAATGCTAAGGACAACATAATGGGTTGTACTGTAGACTGTTTCTGGGTGCTGTAAATGGAAGTCAAAAAATGTATATATAAAATAAAAATGTATATATATATACATAAATACAAATATTATGTCCAAATCTAACTTCAGCCTGTTTTTGTGTCTGTTTTGTTTCCCCCTTTTTTTCTCATCTCCTCGTTCACCTCTCAGTTCTTTGCATTTCTGACCACACTTTGTTATGCAGGAAGCAGTTATCTGAGCTACCGTACATGGAAAACCACAGAAGAAGAGCAGTAGCGTCATTGCCTCTCATCTTATTGCAACATCCTTCTTTTTCTCTGTCAACACAAACGTTTGTGACTTCTGTGACCAAATTCTAACGAAGTAAAGTTCAGTAGAAAAATGAAAAGCCTGCTGTGACGGAGCAGCCACTTGTTTTCAGCATGTTTAACCTTGTTTGTGTGATGCAGCCATGCAACCAGTGGTCTACATACAAGCAGTTTGAGAAGATAAAGCAGTGAAGGACGTAACATAAAAACCATGTGTACACATGTGTACAACGTGCGTTTGTTCTAATATCCAAAATGCTTTTTATTTTGTGTATTGATTTTTCTCTTGATTGCCACCAATTTCCAAAAAGATCAAGTCAAAAACGTGCTGCTCACAAAACACTGAACATTATACAACTTTATCCTTCAACCATAAAGCATAAATAAAAATAGTAAAAATCATTTGTATAAGCTTTGTGTGATTTTGATTAAAAGTGCAAAATGTCACAGCTTCTTCACTGCTGCAAACGTGCAATTTTTTTTTCACTGATGTCTTTTCATTTAATACCAAAAACCCCCACCTGTCATTAGCACATATTATATATTTAAACTTGGAAACAAACTAAACTCATCTTACATAATGACTGTTCTGTTTGTTCACAGGAAAACAGTAAACTGCAGACCCAATTTCCAAAAAAAAAAGAAAAAAGTGTAATACAGTGCACCCACTTTGCTATTTTCTTAAGAGATTTTTTGTTCGATGTTTAATCAGTTCAGTTTTATTTATATAGCAACAAATCACAAAAACATTAATCAGTGTTTCTGTCTTTCATTAATAACTTCATCTGTATTGCTGCCTTAATAAATGAACAACACTCCCCAGTGAGCTCCCAGGGATCGTAATCCCATTACCACTGAGTCGTCTGCTCAGCAGTCTGAGCTCTGCATCAGGGTGGGGCAGGTAGAAGTTAAAGGAGCCCTGCACTGCAGGACCAAAGGTCAGCACATGATGATGAACATTAGCATTGCACATGTCAACAAAGAGGAAATGTAACCAGTAAATGTACCAGACCTGAGTGGGCTGGCTGACGATCAGAGAGCGCCCTCTGGAGGTCCCAAATATCACCTGATAGATGTAGTTGTTATCAATTTTCCAGAGATCTAAAATGTAGGCAAATAACTAATTTAAAACAGATTAATGATATAGATGATGATGATGCAAGTAGAGTAGAATACAAAGTAATTAAGTTAAAAACTATACACCACAAAAAAATAAAAATCTGTAAATAAATATCACATTAAAGTAGGTTAAATGATTAAAGAACATTTCACATGGTTATAACGTGAAGCTAATATTTTAGCATCAAATGTCTCTGACCTGATCAACGGCCTCTCCATCAAACAGTTCCAGCTCTTGTGGGGTGCCATAGATGCGACCGACCACGTCGGCCCAACTGTTATGGTAGCGGAGCGGAGCTGTGACGCATACGTTACAGAAGAGGAAGAAAGCGCTTTTTCATTTTGACTCTGTTTGAACTACAAGTTTCTTTGGTCTGTCCATTCCCCATATTCTCCCTAAATATATTTTAATTTATTAACAATAACCTGCAAGAATGCAACAGTATTGTATGTATAGTGTGTATGCAAACAAATCACTAACAAATATGACAATTTTACAGTTTCAGAAACGTAGGTATGGCCTCAAAATAGAAATGTCATGTTTTGTGCAAGCCACAAACTAATATTTAAGATCATATAAACAAGAATGAGCGTCCTGTTTGTAATACAAATAGGAGCTCATGGCTGTCACACAGTGGCAGGTTGTTAATCACGAAATGCCTTTTGCTAGTCCTATACAGGGCTCTTTTCTTAAAAGTAATGCAGGATGCTACTCATTTACTCCAAGGAGAAACTACTACTTATTACAGTACTTTCACGTTTCTCTGTAAAATGACCTGAAACGCATTGTCCCATTATTACCAGTAAACAATATAAACCTGTAGGCTGCAGTCTCACACATCAATCCAAATCCCTATCCTTATGAGGACACACATATGATTTTCTCTTAGTACTTAAGTATAAACAAAAAGCTGAAAACAGAAAGCAAAGATGAAAACCAGGACAAAGAAACAAAGCGATCCCCACAGTGATTCTGCTTTAGGGACATGAACAGGTCAAATCAGAGGCAGCAGCCTGACTGTTCATCTGTTTATTATCTTTTGAAGTTCAGGGTCTGGCTGCTGGGTTGGGGTCAGCATTCACTCAGCTTTAACATCACTCTGGGTTCTTGGCTAGTTTAATGTTAGCATGCTGTCTGTGTTAGCAATAACATTAATGTGGAAAGTGTAATTCCTGCTTAAGGAATTCAGGGCAAATCTCATCCAACCCTCAGGCACTGCCACCAAGGTTGTTTAATTTCCTCAGTGGCCTCATCTACAGTAACGAGGGATCATCTCCAGACTCTGCTTCCTCTACAGGAGGTGTGTCAATGAGACTGAGGAGATTCTTGAATAACACAGATGACAGTCAGAACCCATTCCTGACCCAAAGGCACAAAGAGACAACTGTCTCATCCACCAGGCAACACCCAGACATATAGGCAGTGAGCCAAGACAATGTCTGAATCTTTTTCAAATATGCATGAAACAGTAAAGCCAGTCACACTGTCATGACCTGACACTGAACAGAGGAAGACAGAGGACTTAAATACACAGGAGGGTAATTAGTGTGTGAAGTGTGAACACCTGGGGAGACACAGCTGACACAAATGAACATGACGCCACAGGGGGGAATAAAATGAAACAAACTGAACATGGAAACACTAGACTCTTCAAAATAAAACAGAAAACATGGAGAGACATAGACATGACAACACAAGCTTGACAATTAGAACATGAAACCGGGGGATAGACTAACGCACAGGCATACCTGAAAGTAAAACACTGAGGATAAGACAGCTTGAAAGTACTGACATTACTTTGAGTCTGATTCCGTAAAAAGTGACAAAAACATTAGCTCCCGCTCTACACTCTGCATGGGAATAAAACTTTCTACAGCGATAAACTAAGCAATACAGGAACTAATTACTTTTGAAAACAAGTAATCAATAACGTAACAGGATTCGTTTTTGGACAAGTAATCTGTAATTAGTAACTAAATATTTTTTTCAAGTAACTTGACCGACACTGCCAGCTACACAGAACAATATACTTTAAATACTGTCCTTGGCGTTTGCATCTTCAAAGTTTGACAGGAGCTTACACTATGCACTTTTCTTGACTTTACTGAAGCTCCCAAAAAGTAATTATCATATTACTATAAAACTGTAAAAAAGCATAAACATATTGCAAACATCATTACTGACAATACTGTTACTCCACTTGGCACAGACCAAATGCTTTGACTTGAATACAAAAGGAAACAGATTTACTCCACACCTAAACACCAGTTATTTTGGCTGCAGTTACATTTGATCAGACCTAAAAATATCACTCTTAAAAAGATTAAAAACACAGTTACTCAGTTTACTCACGGACAGATAGTTTCCAAGGCAAAAGTGGAAGAAAATAATCCACAGTAGAACTAGCCACGTGATCTGCCATGGGTGACTACAACTGACTGCCAGAAGGTGGCACCGTGGTTCACAAAACCTCACAAACATTTAAACGCTCTCAGACTGAGAGCAAAACACATATATGAGTGTGACTTTACTGTACGACACAATAGTTGATATACTTTGACATTATACTTTTTCCTATGCATATAGTGTCGGGAATGAAATGAAGGAGATGAGTGAAATGACAATTTTCGAGACAATAATAAAATGAAAGTGGCACTGACAAAGATACGTAAGGCAGAAAGCTGGAGGTGGTAGAGTTAAAGATGCTATGATTTTTGTTAAGCGTGGACACAAGAGACTCAGCCAGAGGAAATGCTAATTACTCATGCATGTAATACACATACTGTATACATCCTCTGGCCACTTTATTGGTTGCACTTAATAATGTGTTGCACCGCCTTTTGCCTTCAGAACTGCCTCAATTCTTCATGGCAGAGGTTCAGCGAGGTTCTGGAAACATTCCTCAGAGATTTTGCTCCATATTGACATGATGGCATCACGTCCTTGCTGCAGATTTCTCAGCTGCTCGTCCGAATGGATGCAAGTTTTTTTTTTTTGTCATGTGAATCACTTATCTCCCCAGTAGATGCCCTCATTGAGCTTCTAAACAGAATATTTGCGGCTTAGCACATATCTTCATACATCGATGAGCCGTGTATAATGGTACACAGTAAGGTACAATCTTAAATTATCTGAGCTAATTCAGCTTTGCTTTTGCTATTGTTGCTCATTAGATGCTGATGTCCCACTGCAGAGGACTTATTTGTATCTCATGTGTGCTGAATTTGTTTAAACTACAAAAGCAAAGCTGTTTTTTTATGTAATATTTAAATTCCCTAAGTGACCTTGTTGTTTTGTGACAGGAAGTGACCTGATTTGTGGCTCCTACGGTTATACTGGCATCTTTACTTTGAATATAACTTCTGAGAATCATGAATGTTATGTGCACACTCAGCTTCCAAAGTTTAGCAAAAAATCTCTAAATCCTAGATGTCATCTTACGCATTTTCCTTACTGCTCCTTGGTCATAATGCTACGAGCCCTGGTTCCAGTAATGCTTAGATTTAAGCGTGATCCTTTTCAGTGTGGTCTTGTTGTTCTCTGCGAGCGCTGAGCATATTAATTCAGAAAACAAAAGCCTGGGAAGCTGTCCATGTGGCTTATTTACTGAAAAGCTGCAGAAAACCGGGGCTACGTCCACATTCCCTAAGCCTCTGTAGCAGGAAGGGCACTCACTCTTTTTGAAAATGTTTTGCACATTTTTGTTGAAAGTCAGCTAACCCTCAATGTGAATGTTAAAGCCATAACTGCATTTTAGCCTTGTTGCATTTATCTATAAAAGTGCTCACTGACAACACAACACTGTTCCCTTCACAGTCCTTCTCATATTTAACAAGTTTTGTCTGCAGGCAAACAAATCAGATAAAATTGTGTAGCACTATTCCCTCCAAGAGATTTATCCGGTTGGGTGTGGGATTAAACCTTATCTCAGAAACCGTATCACCAATTTTTCATTAGCCCTTTAATTCCTATAGTATCCTAGGAATGAAGGATACACAGTTTTTGTGAGTTTTTGAGACATCGACATCATCAGTTTCTCCCCCCTGATAAACCTAAATACATTTTTAAAACAATGTCAGACAAATACAGCAAATGCAATACAAGTTAAAACTCATATATGGAAATTAAAATGTAATTAATATTTAAACAAATTTGTCAGGTGGTTCTATAAACTCTCCATTTGCAAAAGACTAGAACTTTCTGGCAATTACTTCAAATTTCAGGCTTTAAGGGATTAATAAGCTCAGACCTCTGGCTCTGCCTCACCTTGTCCTCTGTGATGTGGCTGGCCTACACGTGGGACTAAATATTCATGCTAACAAGGAGTAAGTAAGCAAGCGCTGACCTATGACCTGTCCTAAGTATATGTTATTAGACTGGATCTGGAATTGAAAAACACAGATCCAAAGGAGCTACTGTGTTGGTGTGTAAGTGACTCTCAGCCATGACTGAGCGAGAAATCAGTACTTAAGTGTTGGTCGAAATACACGTCCTGTTGTAGCATAGTCACTGACTGAAACTGTGACTGAATCCAACCATAATCAAACAAACCTTTTACCAAGAAATAAATATTTAAAATAGATAATTGCCATTACAGGGCAATTGTGGCTCAAGAGTTGGCAGTTTATCTTGTAATCGGAAGGTTGCCGGTTCGAGCCCCGCCTCGGACAGTCTCGGTCGTTGTGTCCTTGGGCAAGACACTTCACCTACCGCCTACTGGTGATGGCGCGATATGGCAGCCTCGCTTCTGTCAGTCTGCCCCAGGGCAGCTGTGGCTACAACTGTAGCTGCCTCCACCAGTGTGTGAATGAATAGTGGAATTGTAAAGCGCTTTGAGGGTCTTGAAAAGTGCTATATAAATTACTTTGACTTTGACTATTATTGTTACTTTGTGTATTTCATGTAAAAAAAAAAAAAACAGCACTTTTGTCAATCATAAAAAAATGGTCTGAACATGTTTTTGTGCTGTGGCTAAGAAAACCATCTAACATGAAATAGTTTTATAATATACAACATCATATTTCACTAAGATCTTCAACACTTCACTGTCCCAGTCCTGCATCCCGCCGTGCCTAAAGTCAGCCACAATTGTCCCACTGCCAAAGCGTACTAACATTAGCAGCCTCAATGACTACCGACCAGTTGTTCTAACACCTGTTATAATGAAGTGCTTCGAGAAACTGGTCCGACGTCACATCATGTCCTGCCACCCACACTCTACCTGCTCCAGTTTGCATACAGAGCTAACAGATCAACTGAAGATGCCATTGCTACAACGCTCCACGCCACCATCTCTCACCTGGAAGTGCAGGGCCGTTACGCCAGACTGCTCTTTGTTGACTTTAGTTCTGCTTTCAATACGATACTCCCGGACAGACTAACAGTTAAACTGCTGGAAATCGGACTTCCTTCTACCACCTGCCGCTGGATCAGAGACTTCCTCTCAGACCGTGTACAAAGAGTTAGAGTGGGGCCTCATCTTTCCTCAGCCTTAACACCGTCTCTCCACAAGGCTGTGTACTGAGTCCCCTACTGTACACTCTGTACACACATGACTGTGTTAGACGACAACTCAGTCATCAAGTTTGCAGATGATACCACCGTGGTGGGGCTCATCTCTGGGGGAGATGAGACGGCGTACAGAGCTGAAGTTCAGTGGCTGTCAGATTGGTGTGTAGATAACAACCTGAACCACAATACCACCAAGACAAAAGAACTGGTAGTTGACTTCAAAAGAAGGAAGTCTGAGCTGCAGCCCGTCAGCATCAACGCGGAGTGTGTGGAAAGGGTCTCCAGTTTCAAGTTTCTGGGTGTGCACATAGACACAGACCTCCAATGGAGCTCTAACATCTCTGCGGTTTTAAAGAAGGCCCAACAGCGTCTCCACTTTCTGAGAATCCTCAGAAAAATGGACCTGAAGAAGGAGCTGCTGACCGTCTTCTACCGCTGCTCCATTGAAAGTGTGCTGACATATTGCATTGGTGTGTGGTTCTCCAGCTGCACCACAGCACACAGAAATGCACTCCAGAGGGTCATCAATATGGCCCAAAAGATCATTGGACATCCTCTTCCCTCCCTGAAGATGACAGCACTCACTGTACAGGTCCTTCATTTATAACAAGGTGTATTTATAACAAGGTGCAATAACAATTAATGTGCAATAATAACAGAGTGCAATTCAAATACACTTACCCTTCTTTTTTATTACTAAGTTATTATACTGTGTTGTGTTGTTTGTGTTGCGTTGTGATGTGTCATATCGTGTCGTGTTGTGTTATATGTAGTGCCGACGTAGGACAGTTTTCCAATTTTATTGTACTATTGTACTATGTATGACTGTGCAATGACAATAAAGAGTTATCTCTATCTCTTATCTCTATATTATAGTACATAGAATCTACAGACATTGAATCAAAGAATCTATGTTATCAAGTAAGTGATGATTCTTTTAAACATATATTTTAAAGCCATCTCTCCATTTGTTAGTTTATGCTAATTTGATTGCAGACACATTTTAGATCCGTCTTAACCTTTTCAAACAACAGTGTTACTGCTCCCAGCACCACTGCTTCTCAGATAGGTGCCAGTACTTTACCAAATCCATTGATAAACCCAAAATGTGGAGCTTAGTTATGAAACAGCATCTCTCCTTGTGTTCACTTTGTAATAATCTTAGTTGGTTTCTGGGTAAGTAGGCCCTGTTCTTAGCAGTGAGCAGAGATTTCAGAATTGCTTCCTAATTGTTTACCTGTTATTAAAAATATACCTCCTCTGTGTATATGTCTAAAATAATGAAATGCATAAAACTGTTTCATAAAACTTCTATATAGGAGATTTTAGTCAAACAACAAACTTATTTGAGATAAATGTAAACAATAGCATTGTCTTATGAACAGCACATCCTATTTTAAAGAAAAAATTCAGGGAATATTATTTTTAGAGTTATTTAGGATAATAATTTTTCCCAGACAGGAAATTATACAACAGCTTTCAGAGGCTGGGAACTTCCAGTGGCCTGAAAAATAATCCTCGTTCAGCAAGAATTTACTGGGAATAGATGTGCCCCTGAAGCAACTTCACAGCGGATGGTGACCAGTATTTGCCAGTAGTTTCAGTCTCACATATGTTTGAAAGGAATACCAACAAAACAGAGTTTTATTAGATGCTGGATTCAACATGCATATTTCATTCTTTTTTTGAGGTGTATCTTTTCACTTTTCTGGCAAAACATATTGATTTGCAGGCATGCATCTGGATGGACACATCATACTTCTGGAAAGGCACTGTGCAGTACTGGAACTTAAGCAAGGATGATACAAAAGTGAACTTTTACAATGCAAGAGGACTTTCTCAGCTGGTTTTTTTCTACTCTACATAATGACACACTTTTCCTCTGATAAGCTTTTGTGAGTTTAAACTGAGTGCAATCACTGCAGCAACTGTATGTGAACTGCATGCAGTGATAGCGGAGCAGAATGAACTGCAGGATAGTGAAGCACTGGCTTCTGACCTCGAGTGTGATACGGGGGATGTGTGTCCCCCACACAAAGAAGAATAAATTTCCAAAGTTTGTTCAGCTCTGAGTCAGCGTTACAGTAGGTCACTGACCCACACAAATTCCAGACCACATAATCCTACGAAATACACCTTTAAACTTTGATATTAAATCTATAGTATGTTTTCAATATTTAAACAAATTAAAAACACAATTGCCCTGCTTATTAAACTTTTATATTTAAGAGGGTGATTCTGTAGTTCTAGTTTCATATTACTGCTTTACTGGGGAAATGACTAAACAAGTACGCTCTTTACATATTCATGCTGCACTTTATTCCTGCTGCATTTTAGTCATTAATGTATCTGGCCTTATGTGACATTGAAGATTACCTAACTCACTTAACAATGTAAACTGATGCAGCATTTTTCCACTGGGTCATTTACTTGTAGAAAGACGTGTGTAGCTTTTATGGCTGTCTGTGGAAGACTGTACTGTGACAGCAAAAATTGACAGGGAGCACAGAGGTGGCCTTGGATTCTGCTAAGTAAAGTACAATCTGGTCTAAAGTGCAAAAAATGTTCACTCTGCTAAGTAAGTATTGGTTTTGGCAGGCCACCAGAACCTGTTAGCCAGAATGTAGGAAAAGAGCCAACCTTTGAAATGAACTCTAGCAGACTGTAGCACAGGCAGCACATAGCAATGCAATTCATTTCAATTCAATTCAATTCAATTCAATTCAATTCAATTCAATTCAATTCATCAACAACAACAACAGTTGCTTCTGTGATTATTTGCAATTAATTTCTAACGACATACAAAATGAAAAGTGCTGTGAGTGTGCATCCATAATGTTTCTGCACATTCATACAGGCATTATGCACATAATGGAGGAGACGATCACGTGTCACGAAATAAGCCACACGACAATACCAGACAATTTAGAACAAAGGGTGCGACATCACAAGATGACATCAAAGTCCAATAAAGTAATGCATTAAAGTCATGATTGCCAATAAATTTATATATCAATAAAGACGTAGTTTGACAACTATTAGAATAGTCTGGGGTTTTTCCAACCCTGCTGCTCAGACAGAAACCACCCTCACTGATATCTCAGTTGTTTTGTTGTATAAGCGTGGTATATATGAGAAAAATAGCATTTCTTTTTTATAACACATGTCATCTAATGTTTGTTTTGATATTTTAAAAAGTAAAATTAGTGCAAAACAATTCACTTGAATTTTAGACAGGAAATACGCAAGAAATGACGCATATTTTATCTCCTTTCTTTTTTTTAACCACAAACATTTCCCAGACATTGACGCCCCAACTGCAGAGGAAGTCTCACTTTGGTTCATTGTGCACAGTCGCTGTAGACCGTAGCCTTTTTTAACCTCTGTGCCCCTTAGAGTGGTTTTGCATGTAGGTCAGTGAAAGCTGTACTCATAGAAACATCACTGATTAACCTTGAGTTGGAACACCTTGACCCATTACACTTTCATCAGCCTTAAATCTGTCCTTTATCGCCTGTTACGTCAGAGTGTCATTAAATGCAGTTAAAATTAAAATGTTTCAGCTACTTAAAAGTGCTGAACAAGCACTTTTCCTTGGAGTAGGTTAAGGGGTTGTATGAGATGAAATATTGATGTCTTACAGTCACATAGGTTTATACGGTAAAGGTATGGACTGTATATGTATATGCTGACGTTGTAGCTTCTGACAGAAACACACAACGAACACACTGACTAACAGTCTATGAACTAGTACAAACCAGTTTTTGTAAACTATCAGATTTGCTGCAGGAGAACAAAAGAAACAAAAGCATGATTGCGTTAATCTGGTTATGTGTACTCAAAGATCCCAGCAAGAAGATTTTGAGGAAAGGAAAATCAAAAACAAAAAGGAAACCAGCTACGGACTGAACAAGATAAAATGATGTAAACCCTAAAACATGTATAATGTAGTTAAACTGTAGGTAACCTGATCATTCATAGACTTATAGACAAGATTGGATTAAAATCTTTAAAATTATTACAATTGTAATAAAAATGTACAATCTATAGTCTAGTAGGACAACCAAACCGAAATCAGACACTTTCACCAAAACTGTGCGGAAACTGTCACTACGCTTTCCACAATGAACTCACTTACACACACACACACTGTGGGTTTACCTGCTTGTTCACCCACACACAAACCACTGCTGTATCAGTTTTGTAATAAAGTGACAAATCAATTATGTGCCGAAATTTCCCCGCAACCTACACATGAATCAGGATGTCTCTACACTACACATGTCAGAGACAGATCCTGTATAAAACGTCAATCCTCATGTACAGTTCAAACTATGGGCAGGACATTTTTCTTATATACATATGACCTGATTGAATATGATTTCAGCACAGACTCAAAACAAGTTTCTTCAGTTGCACGCATACAGAACTTTACTTTTTCTTTAGCAAGACTGAGTAAATTGTTTTTTACATATGAGGTTTAAGTAATGACAAACTGTCAAAACATATTTTTACATTCTGTATAACTGTTTTAGGAAATATCTCTACAGGATGACATCAAAATGAAATCATCTACTGAACCTGTTCAAATTTAATGCTTAACCGGGAACAACATTCAGTTTTGAGTCTAGCTTGTTTGCAACAATTAAGATGCGTTAGAGGTTACATGTCCAGCAAGGCCCGACAGTGATAACTGAATAAGCCTGAATGCGGCCTTCTTCTTCTTCACTGCCATTGTTGGTGTATTCAGATGGTTCATTGTGTAATAACAAGTGCTCACCAGCAGAAAAGCGTAACATTTACAGCACTGACACACTGTTGTGCATGTGAGTCCTGCATATGAATACAAAAAAACTATTAAGTATTAAAAAGTATTGCTCTATCTTGGGTGTGCTTTTTGCATTTTCTTAGCATTGCCCAATAGCTGCTGCTCTATTACCAAACCACAAACACTTTGTCTACCATTACAAAAAACACAATAATAACTATATTTAGTGATGACGTCATGGGAAAATGAAACTGCCAGCTTGTTGAACGTATCTGGATGAGTATCAGTGTATTTTGTGGGAAAGGTTAAGTACACCACTGGTAGTAAACAACATCACCCCCTTATACGCATAACACAAACTGAAAACCGGTCCATGAAAATCGTCTCTGTGCAAGAGTGTTTAAGGGTTTTCGCTCAAAGTTTTAATGGGATTTTTGAAAACCATTTCTGACCATTTCCTCATCATGCTTTACAGTTAATATATGAGACCCATTTTATTGAAAGCTACCTTTGGTCTGGTGAATATATCTCCTTTTCACTCATCTGCACAGATAATTTGACTAAATTGGATTTTAATTTAGGGACGTCATGAGCTTTCCTCTATCACTTCTCATAAACAACAACCGGTGAACTAGTAAAACTGACTGTTCTGCATGAATACTTTTATTTTAGGTGAACTCATAAAGCGGCCTTTTAATATTTAGCCTATATGCACTTGAAATTCACTTCACATATCTCTATGCATACTGTACATTAATATAATAATGTACAGTATGCATAGTGCAATCTACGTGAAAAATCGTGCTCATTGTTTTTTTACACCCATCATCACTCTAATGCTGCTCGTGCTCGAAAAACCGGTCGGTCACGGTCAGCACGTGCCAGTGTTTTGCCACAAACTCCCGTCTGTCTCCTCCCGTCTTTGTACCTTCAAGACATTTCGCTGTGAAGGACTGTTTACGTCTCAGCGCTGTTGTGAATGCAAACGAGACATTTCCGGCGTTTCTTACTTCAAGTTAAAAGCTTTGAAATGGTGATCCAGCTTGATGCTTTTATTGTGAAGGAACTATCGGAGATGCACATAGGTGTGTTTATCGAACTTCAATAAGTTTTTCTTTTCTTTTGTCCTCAGCGCGGGTGAAAAACTCGGGCTGCACGTAACCGAAGCTGCTCACTGCAAAGGTCGGTGCTGGTAACCAGAACACGGAGGGCCCCCTCCCCCTCCACCGACTCATACAACTTTTTTGTCGCCTAGTCGTCGCCAAAAAACAAAAAAACATCTACAGCTTATACAAATTTAAATTACATACATACATTTAAATCCTACACTCCTCTTGCAGGATTGAGGAAATAGTTCGTACGTGCATGCGTGCATGGATGTTTTATGGTATTTGTGTTCTTGTGTGTGAGGCTGCGTGTGCATGTGTGTGATGTGGACTCAGTAGGATTTCTTTTGTGGTTTTTTGTATGTCTGGCTGGAGTCGTGCAGGGAACAGACAGGGTTGAAGAAGAGGTGGAGCAAGAAATGTTCTAGACAGTATTGCTAAGAGCAACGTGTTCTTTCATCTGAAAATCTGAAAATCTTTTTAGGATCTCAGGATGGCCTGTGCACACGGACAGCTGTTTTCAACTGTGATGAACCCTGTCACTCCATTATCCCACTGTGCAAGACTAGTTTCTTGCACGTTAACTGCTGTAAACATGCACGTTTCAGTCAGCACAGGATAACTACATTTAAAGCACGATGTCAGCATCATCGGGAACATTATGAATCTCACATTAAAAATAAATCCAAGTAGGTCCTCTTTGAGTCGATTATAACAAGGAGGTAGGCGTGTTCCTGCAGGTGTGTGCACGCGTGTCAAGCTGATATTGCTGACTGAAGAATGCATCAGTTGTGTGTTTTTGACAATAAGTGCATGCATCTGCTTGTTTGCACGTGTATATACTCATATCTGTCCGGGTAAATCTATGTTTAATGATCTGTGTTTACTAATCAATCCTGTCACTGTGTCACAGTGGACACTGTCTGAATTTTTATCTTTTTCGTTCTATTGGTTTTGTGTAAGAATATCAAGGCTGATTGCTGACCCCAGAATGTACCCATTGTAATCTTCTGACCTCTTTGGCTGAACATGAATAAACCTATGTCATTATTGCTGAAGAAAATTGTGGAAAAATCTGGTCAAGAAAGTGAAGTTATTTGGAAAGTACAAGCTCAACTCAGCTCTGAACAAATTGGATTACTGAATCAACAGCTCAGCGTGTTCAGATCATTTGGGGCCCTTGAAACATTTGTTTGTTAATCTAAATGGTTAGCACTGAAAACTCATCTTTTCTAAATGGTCAATACTACAGTTGAGGTCCTTTTTGTTAAGACTTTATAACAATCTTATAAGAAATGGGAAGGATAAGATAAAAAATCATAGGTGCAGGCAGATGTCATTGCAATCATCAAGTCATTCAATATAAAAATGTACTGAGGTAGCGTAAACCCAATAACTCTGTTCTAACTGGGTGTTTTCTACAGACCACCTTCCTTTATTGCCTCATCCTTCCTGATTTGATGCCAAGCCGTTGACCATTTCCCCTTTTATATCGTTCAAAGGAAACCTGAGCGAGCCAGCTGCAAGAAAGTCCTTGTCCACTGTCATATTCTTATATATAATTTTTTATATATAATATCTTATATATAATTTCACTGTTTTAGTGATGCATTTACACATAAGGAGCTTTTCAGTATCTGGTGTTAACTTTGCTATGCATGATTCATTTTAGTGTTCTGGAGCTCTCATGAAGTGTAGCTGTAAGATGAATGTACTGGACTGAAAAGTGCAACAGTGGTGTCATTCACCACTCATCCACATCTTAGCTTTGACACAGAATTCAGCTGTGCTCCTGCTAACCTTAATGGTAGAGCTGCAGAGCAGGTCAAGCTAATGTATCACTAGCTTTGGCTTTCAGGCGCTGTTGTGTAATCCCTGCATGAATACGTGCAGCCCGTGTAAGCTGTGTGAAGAGGGAGTGGGAGGGTTAATGTTCACTGAAGCTTGATTCAGCAGTTGTCCTGCTCATATAAAAAGCGGGAATGGCAGAGACTCAAGTTCAAATGCTTCATCAGCGCTGAGAGTCCTGACTGCTTCTTTAAGAGATTTTTATCGGGACATTCATCTCCATTCAGCCATGGGAGTTGCATATAGCGTTGGAGAGTAAGTAGAACAAATCAGTATATCTATGAGCATTGTTATGCTGGGTGCTGGGTGATTATGGTGGTGCTAACTGCATTTGAATCAGACAAAGCTTTAGTTTGTTTCAGGTAATTCAAAGAAGTAAACGTGCACTTAAAACTGCAGAAACGTAAAAGATTTTGATTGCACGTCAGATTTCAAGTGCATGCAAAAAGAAACTGTCATGTGAAAATGTTGAAATGAGTGTTTTTTTATGTTGGATGCGTACATTGTGACATACGTTGAACCAAAGGAAGCAGTCTTAGTCATTGAGTCACTGAGATTTCCTTTCAAGAGTTTGCTGGCTTGCAGCAAAGAGTCTGGCATGGTAAACCAGAGAGGGATGGAAGAGACTAGAGGGGATTTCTGAACTGTCAGTCATGTCTGATTGAAACTGTAGACAAAGCAGACTCCAACATGGACAGATGGAAATAGTGATTTCTCATTCCCACACATGTTCCAGGATTAACTCAAAGATGATAATTGCTCAAAAAGGTTAAAACAAGTATAACTGTTGCAGTTTATTTCCAGGTACATCTTAGATTGCAGAGGCTTTTCTTTTATAGTTGTTATTATATTGTAACTTCTATGGAAAATGGAGAAAATGTAGCCTGTGTTGTTATTCAGTATGAGTAACTCTTTAGTTTTCTGATATTGCCATGTCATTGTGCTTCTTAGCATTTTACTTGATCTCAGGAACCCTTTAAACTCTTTATCTAAGGTATAAGAAGTCAACCATCTACAGCTATATAAGTATACTGGTAACCTAAAAACCCCCTTAAATTTTATAATTTTTTTTACAGGGTTGACCACCTCTACACATTCTTTGCGCAGTGGTCACCAGAGGTCTGCCACAAAGGCGACAAGAACCAGTGGAAACCGCATTACGTCATCAAAGACAAAAATCAGAACCACATTCTGGTTGTGGAGAAGGACATCGCAGCGATCAATAAGATCCTCAGCAAGCCCATCAACACTGCTGCTAAAAAGTGGGAGGTAAGATATACACAAAAACACACATTATTATATCTCGAAGGTTAAGCACACACAGAACACTCCAAGAATCAGCTCTCTGATGCTCAGGTGTTCTTACGGTGCTTAAAAATGTTTTTAAACCACCTTTCATTAAAACAAAAAAACCCAAATACTTTTTAGTTTGAATATTCATGGATAGTTATACTTTAGCTCTAAAAAATATACATAATACTCATATTATGTATTATTCATTTGCACATACTGGTAGGTTAACAATTACAGAAACATAAAACATGATTTTGTTAATTACCAATACTGTTAATTTAGTGCGGCTGTGGCATAAACCTTATAATGAGTGGTGGCCTGACAAATTTGTTGGCAGTTATTGTTAAAAGTTAAAAGTGAGGCTGTGGGAATGCCCTCTGTCTATATATGGACATCCTGTTTCCTTCTACAAACCTAACCCAGATTTTGTTTTCCTGTTTAGTGAGAAAAGAAACTGTTCACTGTCAGAGTTGACCAATGTGCAAACGTCTGCTAAGATTTCCAACCAATAACACTTCAGACATTGAAAGGGAAAGTAACTCAGTGTATATAAAAGAGCTGCTGGATGGCAGTTTGGTTAGCAGACATGTGGTACAGCAGAAAGCAGCGCTTGACAGGGAAATCAGGAGCTATGAAGCACCTACCAGAAAATATTAAGGTGCTTTACATTGCCAGTGACTGTATGGAGCCTTATGTTGAGGTAAGATTACTCTGCTGAATGTATTCATGTTAGGAAGTGCAGTGAAGTTACTGTGGAGGTTCAAATGTTTTTCTGTCACCATACTTTGCTGCTTTGTTGTCATCCAGTAGTTCAGTTATTGTGGTACTTGTGCTCAGTTTTAAATAAATCAAAACTTTTTAATATGCAAGGCCCCTAAACTTTTCTCGAGTAACAAAAATGCGACAGCAGTGAGTATTACTGTGACAGTAAGCAGGGAGCGAATTTGTTTGATGACAATGAATATATCTTTGCAATTTTCTGCTTGCCTTACAGATCATCACTGTGAAAGACTCCAAACGCCGCCAGAGTCTGTGCAGCTCAGACGACTCTGAGGCAGAAGAACTCAGTTACCACGATGTTCTCCCTGTCCTCAGCGACCACAGCCTTCTGCTAGATGACCACCACCTGGAAAAAGTTAGTAAAACTAACCTTCACATTAAACTAGCTGGACATTTGGTGCAGATCACAATCATCAGAGGTTTTTCTCTGAAGGTATTGAGAAAATTATTATTAGTCTGTCAGGACATAATCTGATGAGCAACTCTTTGTCAAACAGCTTGCTGCTCAAATGCCAGCAAGGACCCGGGGTTATCAATGGCAGCTGGTCTACAGCACAGCCGTCCATGGGAGCAGCCTGAAGACTCTGTACAGGAACATGGCTGAGGTGGACAGCCCTGTGCTGCTGGTGGTCAAAGACATGCACAAAAA
>NW_005187529.1:1500295-1505646 GCF_000239375.1 Pundamilia nyererei | reverse complement strand
GCTCTCAGAAAAAAACTACACTGAGAGCTCTCACAACTCACCGACCCACTCACGCACTCACGCGCGCGCGCACGCACACACACACACACACACACACACACACACACACACACACACACACACACAGGTTTGATCACGTCATTTAGCAATTTAAAATTGCTTTTAAAACCAATTTCCTTGTTAACCATAACCTAAACTTGTAATTCCAACTTTATGTATAAAGCATGTATCATATCATATAAACACTTTATCATTTTGACTGAGAGAACTTTGACCACTCACCGCTCACATTTAAATTTTGCAGATTTCGATAGAAACAGGCTCTGCTTGCCGTTTCTTTGAAGGCCTTCTGTGACAGTGACCGGAATCAGGTGTCTCGTTAGTTCTGGCGTCTGACAGCAACTCCATCAGGAGCCTTCCCAGTTGTCCTTTTCTCCTTTCCAACTGAAAAAATCAGGTTGGGGTCACCAGTTTGTCGTGTACAAATTTTTTCAGAAGGAAGTACAGGAGAAATATCTGTCATTTAAAAGATTTAATTTGCTTTGGCAGTTGAAATTACAAGTTTCAGTGCTGGACCTCTGTGTGAAATCAACCATCTGTCTTCACACAAAGCATGACCCTCATTGCAGTTTTTGTACTGCGACAATAGCAAATGATTATTATGGCTATCTTCTTCCAGAAGCAACGTGGCAGTCATGCTGTTTCCTTACAAATCCTCTCTGTTCACGTCCGCTTCTTGTCAGCCTTCTATCTGCTCCTTTTTCCTGGAATCAAAAAGACAGGCATAATAAAGGCTCTCCCTGCCCAGCCTTTATTATTTAATATTACTGATTCTAATATCTAGTTCAGGACATTCGTTTGGACTCCGTTGGCCCAGAGAATGGCCCAAGTGTGATATGCAAGCATGCTGCAAATTCCTCTACACTGCTGTGTCAACCCCCAATATGTCAGCCAACTCATAACGCTAGACGAAGCTTTTGACCCTAAAGACACATTTATGAAAACACTGCCTTGTGTACACAAAAAAATGAAAACTGCTTTTTAAAATCATTTTCAACCCTAACAAAATACACAGTAATTTTCCCCCTTCCAAAACTTTTGAGTGCCCTTTGTAGTCGACAGCTGGATTTTGTTGTGGATTTTTTTGCGACATATATACCTGTATACACTGGACATATACTCACATATATACTATGTAATCATATATGCTCGTATACACCATATATGCCTACACTGGAGTGTATAATGGAATCACTGTGATAAGCATTTAACCTACATGATTGAATCACAAGAGCCATGTATTTAGGTCAAATATTATCTACAATTATATTGATGAAGCTCGTATCACTTGTTTTGTTTATTTTTTTATTCTTTCATAATCACATGTTGATTAATACTGTTTGAAATGTAGTAATTAGGATAAATAATGGGAATAGTGCTTGGATAGTTGTGTAACACAAGTGTCAGAAATGAAAAACGAACAACGTGACTCAACAACCTAGTACCTTTTAGTGCTGTCAGAGGATGAGGTGGAGGATGGTCACACCTCTGAGCTTTCTCAGAGGAGGACAGCTTTTGAGGACCCTGAGCAGAGACAGTGTGACAGCGCCTAACATCCATAAGAAGAGGAACTGTCTAATATAGGAGACACAAGATTGTAGCCATTACAATATCATCTCGAAGGAGATTAAGAAAGCTTTTTAGTTGAATACACACAGTTTGATTCGTTTTTTATCCAGTTGATTTATGCAATTTATGTAAATCTAGACGTCTCCTGTCTTTATCACTTTACTTTCAACTATAATGAAATTGCGTTGATAATTTTCTAGGATGAAACATAAAAACAGGACAAGCAGTCCATCGAAGTAACAAATGATCTCTTGATGGGGGGAGGAGAATAAAGCCCCTTCAAAAGTCAGAACTCTAAAACAGAATGCATGTTGCAGGCTGCCATGGATAGGAGATCTCCTTTTCCCCTCACAGGCTGGTGTCCAGTATGATAGCTGAGAAACCAAATCCCACAACTTCACAGCCCTACTTCTTGTCCATAATGGACTTCGGGCGTCATCATTTTGACTCTGATCAGGCTGCTCAAAACCTGGTGTGTCCTTCATCCGAACTCTCACCTTCTTTCTTTGATATCTGGCCCTCCTCCACTTCATCTCCTGGCAGCTCTAAGTATGAGTCCACTTCCACATTTCGGAGTAAAATTCCTTCTACCTGACTCAGCCAGCATATCATTCTGTGATAAGACAAGACCTAATGTCCACCTCAAGAGACAGAAGATAAAAAAAGAATGACAAATTTGAAAAACAAAACAAAACAATAATGCAACATGTTTCTTTGAAATACAATACTTAGATTATCTTAAAATAACAGAAAAGACACTGAAGGAGAAACACAAGGGAGGCATAAAATACAAAATGTAAACAAAACTATAAGCAGGAACAAAGAGCTTGAGTCTAATTATAAAAAGGAAAATAGACAAAGAAAATAGAAACACTAAAGAAACTAAGACTATATATATACTGAAATCAAAACTTGAACAGAGAAAAACACTAAATCAAAGACTCATAACAATTAGGCAGTTATTGACTGTAAAGGATTTTCATCCAAGTATTTATAAAAAAAATAATTAGATTCAGTGTGACGTTCGTTTGTACAATTACTTTTGAGTCTGTCTAAGTGACTTTTGCACCTTTGGCAATGCAAAGTTGACCACCTCTACATTATCTTTGTGCAGTGGTAACCAGAGACCTGAAGCTACAGCAAGAAGAAGAAGTGCAAACCACATCATATCATTAAAAAGAAAATCAGAGCAAAATACTGGTTGTGGAACACCACGTTGCAACAATCAACAAGCTCCTCAACAAGCCTTTCAACCCCACCTTTAAAAGCTAGGAAGTAAGATTTGCACCAACCTGCTCCACTAAATGTGGAAATAATTAACAAAGGTCTTCCAAAGTTGATATTCTCAAGCTCTCTTACACTCAGGCATTTTTACACAGCAAGCCCTCCTTAGTGACTTACAGTAAGTGCAATCACAGAGCTTGGTGGTTATCCCTGAGGGTGTAGGGTCTATATATGGACATCCTCTTTCCCTCTACATCCCAGAACCAGACCTCACTTTCCTGTTTAGTGAGAAAAGAAACTATTCACTGTCAGAGCTGACCAATCAGCAGACATCTACTCAAATGTCTGACCAATAAGCCTGCAGACAGAAAGAGAAAGTAACCCAGTGTATATAAGAACTGCCTTCATGGCAGTTTGGTTAGCAGACATGTGGTACAGCAGAGAGCAGCGCTTGACAGGGAAATCAGGAGCTATGAAGCGGCTGGCAGAAAATATTAAGGTGCTTTACATCGCCAGTGACTGTATGGAGCCTTATGTTGAGGTAAGATTACTCTGCTGAATGTATTCGTGTTAGGAGGTTCTGTGGAGGTTCAAATGTGTTCTGTCATCATGCATTGCAGTTTTGTTGCCATTCAATAGTTCTGGTTTTGTGGTTTAAATGATTTGCAACCTTTGTACTTAAGGCCATTAAACTTATATATGTAATGCAGTAAAAACTTCCCAAATAACAAATAAAAGGAGAGCAGTGGATAGCAGTGTAACATGATGACACTTTTTCTGCTTGCCTCCTTCAGATCATCACAGTGAAAGAGTCCAAACGCTGCCAGAGTCTGTGCAGCTCAGACGCCTCCGAGGTGGAAGAGCCCGAGTACCTGCTGGAAGTTGATGATGATCTTCCTGTCCTCACTGACCAGAGTCATCTGCTAGATGACTATCACCTAGAAAAAGTAAATAACACTCATTTATATATATGTGTGTGGATCACAGCTATCAAAAACAATCATCTAAACCAGGGGTGTCAAACTCAAATACACAGTGGGCCAAAATTCAAAACTGGAACAAAGTCGTGGGCTAACGTTAATATTTATTGAAATATATTTATTCCTCCAGATATAAGAATGAATCTTTTCTTATGGACTCAAACACGTTTTGCTGAAAAACTGAATATGGAACAAGCAAAGCTTAATACTAAACAAGATATATATTAGCTGTATAATACCAGTAGGCCAGCTCTGATAGTAATTTGGTATGGCTTCGCGGGCCAAATGTAATTAGGCTGCGGGCCAGAGTTTGACACCTATGATCTAAACAATCGTACAATTGTTTAGATGATTTTCTGCGTCACCATCTCCAAATTTACAACTAAAATTTCACAACAGTCATTATTTATGACATAAGCGGCAGCATTGCCTGGAAGTTGTGCTCAGACCGTAAAGTTTTTTATGCAAATTGTAGACAGTCAAGCAGAAGAACAGTGTTGATTTTAGATGGAGTGACGCATTAGTCTTGTCAGGACATGATCTGATGAGCAACTCTTTGTCAAACAGCTTGCTGCTCAAATGCCAGCAAGGACCCGGGGTTATCAATGGCAGCTGGTCTACAGCACAGCCGTCCATGGGAGCAGCCTGAAGACTCTGTACAGGAACATGGCTGAGGTGGACAGCCCTGTGCTGCTGGTGGTCAAAGACATGCACAAAAAGGTTTGTATCCTGCTCTTTAGTCTCCAGCACTTTTCTGTACCAAGAAAATGAGACGGATTCCTCCATTACCAGCATCTCCTTTAACAAACTGGTGTCTTGGTGTATTTTCAGGTGTTTGGGGCTTTTTCTTCAGATCCATTCAGAGTCAGTAAATACTGCTACGGTACTGGAGAAACCTTCTTGTTCAGCTTCAATCCCGACTTCCAGGTAAGAGTTGAACTTTTATTAATGTTTTACCTCTAGTCTATTTACAGGATGATTTTTCATGAAATTATTTCACTTATTGTAGAAATCTGCACAGAGTTTAAGATGTTTTTATGTCTTTCTTATCTAGGTATACAAGTGGAGTGGGGTGAACTCGTACTTTGTGAGTGGGAACTGGGATTCATTGCAGCTTGGTGGAGGAGGGTAAGTTATGCAGTTATTTATTTATTTTCCTATCAGTGAGTTTTCAAAGATCTGATATTAAAGTTCTATTGTTCTCTCTGTCTTTAGGAGTGGCTTTGCCCTGTGGCTGGATGCTGATCTGTACCGTGGTTCAAGCTTTTCCAGTCCGACTTTTCACAATGCACCTCTCTCCACAAATGAGGACTTTATTGTACAAGACCTGGAGGTCTGGACTGTGCAGAATTGACTGTGAACATCTAAAAAGCCGAGCTAAAATCAAAGCAGGACCTGTTGTTCTGTGTGGAGCTCCCAGACTTCAAGGCGTGTGGGCCGTTTAGCCACTACTGTACGTATCCTGATGGAGCGTCTGCTGTCGTCTCTGCACATGGTTCAGAGTTCCTCTTGTACAGT
>NW_005187529.1:1494553-1500275 GCF_000239375.1 Pundamilia nyererei | reverse complement strand
TGTTCTCTCTGTCTTTAGGAGTGGCTTTGCCCTGTGGCTGGATGCTGATCTGTACCGTGGTTCAAGCTTTTCCAGTCCGACTTTTCACAATGCACCTCTCTCCACAAATGAGGACTTTATTGTACAAGACCTGGAGGTCTGGACTGTGCAGAATTGACTGTGAACATCTAAAAAGCCGAGCTAAAATCAAAGCAGGATCTGTTGTTCTGTGTGGAGCTCCCAGACTTCAAGGTGTGTGGGTCGTTTAGCCACTACTGTACGTATCCTGATGGAGGGTCTGCTGTCATCTGTGCACATGGTTCAGAGTTCCTCTTGTACAGTATGAAGCCTGCTGACGGGGCTCTTGGGCTTTCTGCCTGCTGGAGCTGTGCCTATTGAAGATGAGTGCCTCCCTGTAATCGTGTAGTTCAGGGTCATGCCACTTCAGCTGCAGCCTCTGTGCTAAGCCCAGTCAGTAACTGGCACCTGAAGCTCAAAGACCTCCTAGACTTTCTCTCTGATTAAAGAGAACAGCATTGAATGAAAGGTTTGCAGCCGCTGTAATGAGATTCAAGATTTAAGAAAGAATCTATTTTTATTTTATTTTTACATGAATGCATATTTATAAAAAGATGATTTTAAAAGGATTTTTTACAGTTTGCATTTCTGTTGAAGTATCAATGTGTTGTCATATTAAATTAAGTATTTAATAGTAAATCACTGTAACACTGGTAGGACCAAAAACAGCTGATCTGGTTTTAACATTTTCCATGTAAGGTGAGGACCAAAATAGGAGCACTGAAAGTAATATAAGGACAACATTGCACTACAAAAGCTGATTGTCTGCTAGATGTGCTGCTTGAGGAAGAAGGGACCTTAAGTGAAAAATGTTCTGCTTTATGTAAATGAAGCAACCGGACTGTGAAAAACACTTTGAATAAAACGTCAAACACATGGATTTGACGTCAAATAGACAGATGTTTATCATCTGTGCATTTAAATACGCTGTTCAGGAAATGGCAAAAAATGGTACAGGACTGTCAGGCAGTGCTGGCACTGCCACTGTTTTCTTGTGAAATCACATTAAAAGTTTGTGTTTCCTGTTATACTCGAGTAGAGGTGTCATTTTTCACTATACGCACTTTCACCACATCACTGAGTTAGTTACTTGTTATGAGGAATACGAAGGGACTAAACCTTGTGTGTCATTTTTAGGTGATTTCCTTATTTTAATCGGAAGCTGAGCTTTCGTGCAAAATTATGAATGAATATAAACAAGGAAATATTTCCGATTGAAGAAGCCTAAATACACGTTTACATTTTAAATCAAACTGGTAGTCTCACAGACATGAAAACTTCAGATACTTAAGAAAGCTTATCAATCCAAAACATTTTGTACAGTTTTGTAGTAAAATATATTTGTGGAAATTTTAGTCTCATTTCCAGCAACATCAAAATAGTTTCAAGCAACAGAGGACGAAAGAGATATTGTTGTTTGACTGTTGAAAAAAGGTAAAATTCACACTTAGCTCAGAGGGAGGAACTGTTTTTCAGATCTGTGGGCCAAAGTGTGTATTATCATTATTACTGGAACATTAGCTAACATTTTAAAAGTCTCTCTTATCAAGTCTGTTTTATCAGCTGTGGTGTTGATGTCAGACGTCAGAGTGTTCACATACCCACTTATGATTCTCTATATTTAGCCAAGTCATCTCAGTCGATGAGATAATAGTCCCATATCAGTCTTTCCGTATTATTCTGACTTATTTCACATGAGCAATCTTCATTGCCAAATGTTGGTTTTCCATTTATTCTTTTCTTTTCAGCTACCTGATCTTAGCTCAGCCGAGATCAGGGATGTCAAACTCATTTGAAATCAGCTGCCACATAGAGCGCACTTTGATCTTAAGTAGGCCCGACCAGTAAAAATCCCCTTTTTGTCAGTGGAAAAAAGTTTACCTACACAGCCGATCCCTGTGATATCTAAATATAAGAAAAGAAGTGCAATTCCAACAGCATTTCTCAGTTTTACCACATAAATAATGAAACATAATGAAAGAAATCTGTCAGCATGACTCTTTGGGCTTCATTTGTAAACAAAACATCTGTGAAATTACAGAAAAGGTTCAGATAGCTCATTGCCCAGACTGCCTTGTAATCATAAAGGAGTAATAGCCTATCTACCTTCCTATAAAGATGTTGATTTAGTAACAAATCTTTTTACTAATCATTGTCTTTCGTTTTTAGACAATCAAAACCAGATTAGCTCCTGTTTTAAAGTCGCCCACCTGGATAATTGACAGGATTCCCTTTTGGAAAGTTGAGTAATTATGGAGGAAAACTCATTTACATGTTCATCTCCTTCATTTTATTTAACACTTCAGTTCGAGATGCGAGGGCTGCCTGTTTCTCAGACTTGGTTTCAAAGAGCAGAGCTAACCCCAAGGTACTATTTGACACCATAAGTGATATTGTTGCTCCTGCTCCACCTGTTGTCCCAATTTCATGGAATGAAGATTAGATTAAAAATGTTTCTTTCTTCGTTGAAAAAGTTAGTAATGTGAGGAACAGTATCTCTCCTTCTCTGTCTCTGTTGTCTGTTATTTTAGAAAGATTTTTACCCGTGTCCTTACCTGAGCTTGTCAAATTAGTTACTTCAATGAAAGCATCCTCTTGCTCTCTTTATATTTTTAGCTGGATCTTTGTTTAAAAATGTCTTTCAGTCTATCGGTCCCTGTGAGCTTACAATTATCAATACTTCTTTGGTTTCTGGTCAGGTCCCTGTTTACTGTAATGCTGTCATTCACCCACAGTTTAAGAAAAACAAGCTTGAAACTTCTCTTCTTAGCAGTTATAGACCAATTTCAAAACTACCATTCATCACTAAGACTTTAGAAAAGGTTGTGGCTAACCAGCTCATAGCTGTTCTGGATGACTACATTCTGGAAAAATTCCAGTCTGGCTTTCGTACAGCTCACTTTACTGAAACTGTACTTCTTAGAGTCTCCAGTTACACCTTGATAAAATGTGATGCAGGAGAATGCTCTATTCTTTTGATGTTGGACCTGACCTTTGCCTTTGATACTGTCAACCATCACATTTTGCTAGATAGGCTGAGACACTGTGTGGGTATATCTGGGTCTGCTTTGATCGGTTCGCATCTTATTTGTGTGAACGATCCTTTTCTTTGGCTACCTCTAAGTTTATGTCTTCTTCTACTTCTTTTGCATATTCTGTGCCACAAGGTTCTGTATTGGGGCCTTTGCTTTTTTTGTTGTATTTACTCCCTCGTCCGCACCTTCTGAGCAGTTTTAAGGACATTTCTTATCACTGCTATGCAGATGAAATTCAGTTGTATATCTCCTTTAAGCCCCAAGGTGTTTCCAAGTTACATATTTTGCACAGGTGCATAGACTTTATCAGAGGTTGGATGGCTGACAACTTTCTTTAACTTAATGAGGAGAAAACCAAAGTCCTTGCATGTGCTTCTCATAATTGTTTGCCCAAGGTTATGGAAAATTTAGGTCCTCTTGCTACATTTGGCAAATCTTCTATTAGGAATCTAGGTGTAACTTTTGACTCAACTCTGACTTTGGACGCTCATGTTAAATCTCTGGTTTGATCCTGTTTTTATCACTTCCCCAGCAGGTCCCTGAGGTCATGTGATCAGGGCTTGTTGGTTTTCCAGCACACAAGGCTGAAATCGAAAGGTGACAGAGCTATGGCATTGTGGCCCCCAGACCCTGGAACTCTTTTCTTTTGAGCTTGAGATCTGTAGACTGAGTGGTCCTCTTTACAAATCAGCTAAAAACTCGTCATTTTAAACTTGCTTTTGGTTCGTTTTTGTTTCTATGTTTTAGCTTCTGTGAAACACTTTGTGATTTTTATCTTGAAATGTGCTATACAAAGCCATCTTACAGCTGATATAATCAAAAATAAAAAGTTAACTCATGTAATTACAAACTCAAACTCATTTCTTAGTTTAGCGACAATTTTTTTGACATTTAAAAAAAAATGCATATCATATTTGTCCTTGTCAGTCGACTGGCCTGCTCCCCTGCTTCTTCTGTGTGTGTGTGTGTGTGTGTCCAACATGCCAGTTTATGGGCAAACATCAGGCCAGAAGGATTTCCCGTCCCGTGAGTACGCCAAATTGATCATCACATTTTTTCTTCATTGGAACCTGGAAAGGAGTGTGTCACGGGAGCGGAGCTGTTGGGAATTATCAAGTGTTGGCGTTTCACCACCAGACGAGCACTGTGCAGGAGTTTGGAGCACCACAGAGGAAGCTACGTCGTTGGAAACGGTTAACTTTATTGTTCTCTATTTCACTGTAAATAAACTCACTGTTGCTAACTGGAAAGTCCTGCATTTGCATCCTGTTCTTGCACTGAACCTGACAATAATATCACATTAATCATGGAATAAAAGTACAAGATTTCTGACATAAAATCACATAGTAAAATCCAATTAATAAAAGTACTTTCCTGAAATTTTAAGCCTCATTAATTGCATTACAAGAGTATAGGACAAAATTATTAGGTAATTTCACTGATTTTACACATGCAAATACATTTTTTAAATATGAAAATCTGTAAAAAACAAAAAAAACAATTTAAAGTTAAAAATCTTTACGTTATTATCCTATTAAAAGCACATGAATTTACCGTATTTTTCCATAATGGCAAATTTAAATTCTTTTTTTTTTCTTGCACCCGAGTTGCTGAAATCCTACCACTTTTTACATTTTTTTTCTTTTTTGCTGATGTATATGATGACTCTTGGATTTAAAAATCCACTCTGGTGGTATACAGATGCAATACTATAAACAATTTTGTTACTGAATAATTTTTTCGGGAAATAATTAACAAAGGTCTTCCAAAGTTGATATTCTCAAGCTCTCTTACACTCAGGCATTTTTACACAGCAAGCCCTCCTTAGTGACTTACAGTAAGTGCAATCACAGAGCTTGGTGGTTATCCCTGAGGGTGTAGGGTCTATATATGGACATCCTCTTTCCCTCTACATCCCAGAACCAGACCTCACTTTCCTGTTTAGTGAGAAAAGAAACTATTCACTGTCAGAGCTGACCAATCAGCAGACATCTACTCAAATGTCTGACCAATAAGCCTGCAGACAGAAAGAGAAAGTAACCCAGTGTATATAAGAACTGCCTTCATGGCAGTTTGGTTAGCAGACATGTGGTACAGCAGAGAGCAGCGCTTGACAGGGAAATCAGGAGCTATGAAGCGGCTGGCAGAAAATATTAAGGTGCTTTACATCGCCAGTGACTGTATGGAGCCTTATGTTGAGGTAAGATTACTCTGCTGAATGTATTCGTGTTAGGAGGTTCTGTGGAGGTTCAAATGTGTTCTGTCATCATGCATTGCAGTTTTGTTGCCATTCAATAGTTCTGGTTTTGTGGTTTAAATGATTTGCAACCTTTGTACTTAAGGCCATTAAACTTATATATGTAATGCAGTAAAAACTTCCCAAATAACAAATAAAAGGAGAGCAGTGGATAGCAGTGTAACATGATGACACTTTTTCTGCTTGCCTCCTTCAGATCATCACAGTGAAAGAGTCCAAACGCTGCCAGAGTCTGTGCAGCTCAGACGCCTCCGAGGTGGAAGAGCCCGAGTACCTGCTGGAAGTTGATGATGATCTTCCTGTCCTCACTGACCAGAGTCATCTGCTAGATGACTATCACCTAGAAAAAGTAAATAACACTCATTTATATATA
>NW_005187529.1:1486840-1494533 GCF_000239375.1 Pundamilia nyererei | reverse complement strand
GCATATTTATAAAATGATGTTTTTTTTTTACAGTTTGCATCTTTGGTTAAGTGAGTGTGTGTTAACAATAACTGGTTAATTATATTAACCAGTTATTGTTAAAATCGGTATAACACTGTTAGGACAAACAATTTTAACTGGTTTTAATGTTTTCCAGTCAAATCTGTGGCTGCTAGTAAGGACCAAAGTTGAACAACATTGCACTACAACAGCTGCTGGATAAGCTGGATGTGCTGCTTGAGGAAGAAGTCAACTGAAGTGTAAAATGAAAAATTCTTTTTTTTGTAAATTAAGCACCAGCTTGTCTATTTGGAGAGAAAAGTACTTATGAAAACATCAAATACACACACATGCCCAGTTGTTTATTTTCTGTCTTTTTAAATACACTGTTCAGGAAATGGTTAAAGTTTTTCTATGACTGTCAGGCAGTGCTGGTACTACCACTGTTTTTTGTGAAATCCCATTAAAGGTTTATGTTTCCTGTTGAAACTGAGTAGATGTCATTTTTTACTGCATGTTACATCAGCAAGGTATTTAATAAGAAGCGTCTGCTGTCGTCTGTGCACATGGTTCAGAGTTCCTCTTGTACAGTTTGAAGCCTGCTGACGGGGCAGCTACTGTAATGGGATTCAAGAAAGAGTCTGTTTTTATTTTATTTTACATCAAAGTATTTTTATAAAATGACAATTTAAAAATGATTTTTTAAAGTTTATATCCGTGTTTAAATTCAGTGTGTCTTCATATTATATTAACTATTTAATTGTGAAATACTGTAACACTGGTATGAACAAAAACCGCTGATCTGAGCTGGTTTGAACATTTTCCATGTAAGTGAGGATCAAAATAGGAGCGCTGGAAATAATTTAAGGGCAACATTTCACTACAAAAGCTGATTGTTTGCTAGACATGCTGCTGGAGGAAGAAGGGACCTTAACTGTAAAATATAAGTTCTGCTTTGTGTAAGTGAAATGCCAGCCTGTCTGTTTGGAGAGAAAAACACTTTGAATAAAATGTCACATACATTGCCTAGTTGTTGGTTATTTGTTTATTTAAATACACTTTCAGGAAATAGTAAAAGTTTATATATGACTGCCAGGCAGTGTAGGTGCTGCTACTTTTTTCTTGTGAAAAAGTTTCCTGTTGATACTGTCGCTGTAGTCAGCAGTTGTTACGAATAACGTCAAAATATCATGTTACAGATAGTCTGATATTACCTCTGTTCCTTTGTTAATTGTTCTTTCTTTTGAAGAACTACATAAAAAAAATTTCTTCCTTCTTACAGTTGCTTTCATGTTTCGCTGTAACAACTTTCACCATATCACTGAGATAAAATGTGTAAATAAGTAAAAAAGTATTGAACATATCACCAATTTTCTCATTTAATATATTTGTAAAGGTGCTATTCACACAAAACCCATCCAATCCACACGTTATGTGTAATAATGGGGAAAAGTATTGAACACACTTTCAAAAATCTATTCAAAAGCCTTTGTGCAAAAGCCTTGTTGGTGACTACAGCTTAAAAATGAATCCTATATAAAGAGAAACTAGTCACATACATTGCCGAGGTGTGATTTTGTCCCATTCTTCCACACAAACAGTCTTGATGGTTCAGTGGACCCCTTCTGTGAACTCTGACCTTTAGTTCTTTCAGTAGAATTTCATTTGGATTTAGGTCAGCTGATTGGCTGGATTATTTTACCAGCTTTATTTTATTCCTCTGAAACCTCCTTGGCTCTGTGTTCGGGATCATCAGTCTTGACGAAACGTCCACCCTTGTTTCATCATCATCATCATCCTGGCAGCAGATACATTTTTTCATTCATCCTTCCGTTAAGTTATATGAAGCATGCCAGTGTTGTGTGCTGATACGTATGTTCACGTAGTTGCCAACATCTGGTTAGAATTTCATGTCAATAAAATTCTAAGAAACATATTTACTTAGAAAACTGTTGACATGTTCAATATTTATTTTACCTGCTGTAAATACTGAAAGAACGCACTTCAGATATTTAAACAGAGAATCCATCCAGGAAGGAAAATGGTTCAATGGCCTACACGCTACATTTTTGAAAAAAAACAAACAAACTGTAAAAAACTGTGGACTTTACGGAGCCCCGCAGGGGACATGGGAGAAAAAAAAATTAATTTTTAGTCGCAAAACAAACTCGGGATCTCGCAAAACAAACTCGGGATCTTGCAAAAGTTTTGCGAAATCTCGCAAAAGTTTTGCGGGATCTCGCAAAAGTTGAATTCCAACAATGGCGGCAGCTACTTAGTTGTAATATTACTCTTTCTGGGTCACAAAATACACTTTTAAGATATTTTGAGGCATGAATGTAGTTGTGTAAACGTCAGATACCTGCTCGGTTAACAAGACATCACATATTTGCAAAAGTGCTCCGACGTTTTCGGAGATCTGACACCCACTATCTCGAAGATAACAGGAGGTCGAGACCTACTACAGCCGGGAGGAACACCGCTTTCCCGGCACATCATGCCTCGACCTCCCGGTCGGCTTCGAGCTGGCAGCCTCTGAAGAATGCGGCTAAAACTTTTGCGAGATTTCGCAAAAGTTTTAGCCCTGGGGGGATCCGTAGGACTTTGAAAACTGACTAAAATAAAAGTATAACGGAAATATCCTTAATTTTATAATCTGTTAATTTAGTAAAATGCATTTCCAACTTGCCTGATGAGGCACTGCTAGGCTTGATTATTGTGAGTCAGGATCTCTACAAGCCTGTGAGTCAACTGTTTTAAAGAAGCATGTGTTTTTTTGTAATACCTGTACTTGTTTGACCAAATTTTTCCTCTGACATAAAACTTCCATATCGTAATATTTGAAAAAAGAAAACAAGAATAAACTAAACATTTTTAAGCAATAAAAAGTACAGTTCAAACTAGAATATCTATCCCTGGAAATTAACTGAAAATAAAATGAACTAAAAAAAATGTCAGTACGAAATTAAGAAAAAGTACTCCGAAAATACAAAATCATAATAACTGTAATAATTGTCAGTCTGTCGCAGGGCTAACACATTGAGATAGACAACAATTCACACTTACAGCCAGTTTAAATTCACTAAACAGAGAACACACACAGAGAGGCCCGAGCCTGGCTTTGAGCCCAGAACCTGTGCTGATCACCACGCTACAATCATCAGTTGCTTCTGTTCCAAAGAAACTAAACAAAAGCATTGTGATGAGAAGCCATGATTAAAAGGTACATACAGTAATGACTAATGATTTTAATTTGTTATTGTGTTGCACAGAATACATCAAGCCCAGCCCAAACAGGCTTTCAAGACCCCCCGCAACCAGAAATCACAGCCAGAGTAGCACCTGTGCCAAGATGTTAACTGAAGTCAGCTATGAGGTGGGGCCTCCATGGAGCAGAACGAGTTGTCTAGCAAGTGGATTGAGATCTGGGGGATTTGGGGGGCCAAGTCAAATGGTAAATGGTCTGTATTTGTATAGCGCTTTACTTGGTCCTAAGGACCCCAAAGCGCTTTACACAATCATCCACCCATTCACACACTGGTGATGGCAAGCTACATTGTAGCCACAGCCGCCCTGGGGCACACTGACAGAGGCGAGGCTGCCGGATACTGGCGCCACCGGGCCCTCTGACCACCACCAGTTGTGCTCTTCAAACCATTCTTGAACCATTTCTGCTTTGTGGCAGATTGTGGGAAGGCCCTGCTGAAAGAGGCCACAGCAATCAGGGAATGTTATTTCCAGGAAAGGGTCTGCAACAATGATTAAATAGGTGGTACGTGTCAAAGTAACATTCACATGGACTAAGTTTTTCCAGCAGTACATTGCTCAACACTGTGAAAGAAAAGAGAAACACCAGGTCATCTTCTTCCATTGCCAGTATGGATGTAATATATCCCACCCACTAACAGGTGCTGTGATGAGGAGATGATCAACATTATGCCTCTGTTATGATATTAAGCCTGATCGGTGTATAATAATATCATGGCAAGCTACAGCTCACTATGTGATTTAGTCCAAAGAAAAACTTTTTTTCACATTTTTGCCTGACTGCTCAAGAAATCCATCTCATATCACCTTGAACACCTTGAACTACAGTCTTTAGCCTTGCAGCATAGTTTAATGCAGAGGAGGCGCACTTGTTTGCAAACACCTAACAACAGACCATAACGTATATGTACCCATTGCATGTGTCACAGGGGAAAGGAACTAAGAAAGACCAACAGTAAGGGAAAACCACGGCTAACCACATGAGTAAATGCAGGGGCGGGTTGGTAGGTGGTTAGTTTTGTTTAAGTTACAAAGTGGAGCAGTTTCACTGCAGCCTTGACTAACAATATAGCATCACTTAACGTCTATCTCAGTTAAGCTTTGTGCTGTTGACTTTAGACCTCAGAGTCTTTAATGCAACACTTCCACTTTAATATTCTCTAGCCTGAGCAAATTAACCCTTAGTTACCCCCTTCTATTTGGATCATATAGTAAGATAACTGACTGGTTTTGTTCTCTGACAGTAAGTGTTGGGTTTATTTTTATTTATTTATTTATTTCTGTGAGACAACCATCCAGAGAGTGCTGAAAATACGACTTATATAAAAAGTTACATATGAGGGCCCTTCTGTTTTCATCAGAGAACATCAAAGGTGCGTTTGACACAATTGTTAGTGTGCGACAGATTCGGTCACCAGAGAAAACTGAAAATATGTCGCCCTCTTCTGATAATTCTGTTCCCTGACATCTGCAATAAGGATCGACGAACGATCGAGCTTGATGCGTTCGATGTTCTCTTGGATCGACTCAGCATGCCTGATTGTTGACAGCTCCGTACAGCACAATGGCCGAAATCCAGGATACACAACCTGCTCGGGTTGATATTTCCAAAAGCAGCAGCAATGTGCCAGCCGAAGGATATGATAAGAAATGTATTTTCTGCAGGATTGTAAACAATGAAATGGGCACAGAGCTTCTTCACTGTGTAAGAAAACTGTAATAAATAATTACGAATGCGTTGCTAGCTAGCCTAAGACACTTTAATTGTCAATACCTGCGTTTACAAGTAGTAAAAGCTCTAAAACTAGTCATTCAGAAACGTTTAATTTCACTGTATACGAGTGTAATTGAGTGGTATTGTAGCTAGTTAGTCCGATAGCTGTAGAGTTATTGATTTACTGTGTTGAAAGGTGTGGCTCACCCCCGACATATACCGAAGGCTGGTTGGTTAAACCGTAGCATCAGTTCATATTAAAAATACAGAGAATAATAAGCACATATTTATACATATACATATATATATAAATCAGACTCCAATAAATTACATTATATTCAGTATACTAATTGCATTTGGCACCAATGCTAGAGGCATTCTGTAATGTCGTTCACGTTTAAAGTGTAAATGTGTGTGTGTGTGTGTGTGTATGTGTATGTGTGTGTGTGTGTGTGTGTGTGTGTTATGTTGTGTTATTACTGCAGGATGAAGAGATCTCATGTTTCAGGGACATCAAACCTGGAGCCCCCCATCACTACCTTGTTGTCCCAACCAAACATGTAGGAAACTGTAAATCCCTCACTAAAGAGCACGTACCATTGGGTAAAGTTTAAACTGCATACTTTTTAAGTAATGCTCATGGATTTTATATCACCTCAGACAATATTGCTGACATATTACTGACTAATGCTATGGATGGTTGGAAAGTATTTTTTAAAAAGTAACTGTAAATGTTTGAAATGGATCATCTTTTTCTATTGTTTATGTCCAGTGAAGCGGATGGTCGACAAAGGGAAGGAAATCCTGGAAAAAAACAACATAACGGACCTCAGTGATGTCAGGTGGGTTTCATTTTGGTACTTCACAGCTCTCTATGGTAATTTACATTAGTGGGTTATGAATGTATGACCTTCAGACAGTTTTAGTCAGTTATCTTTTGTTGCCAGACCACCAAATATTCACCGTTTTGCGGTCAGTTTTGTTTTTTAGTTACCAATAGAACAAGCACTTAATCTAGTCAGAATTATAGTAGATCATTTGTAATGCAGTTTAATTGCTGATGACTAGCTTAACCTTAGTTACAGTTTGCTTTGTTGTTATATCAGATAAAATGAGTTTAAAAAAACTAAAAAATAAGTAGTATTTCTAAACCCTTTTCTTTGTCTGCAGATTTGGTTTCCACTGGCCTCCATTCTGTTCTGTCACACACCTCCACCTTCACGTCCTGGCACCTGCTAGTCAAATGGGCTTTATGTCACGTCTCTTCTACAGACTCAACTCCTACTGGTTCATCACAGTAAGCCCTGTACTTCAGTACTACAAGTTACTGTGAAGAAACTTTATCTAAACTTTTTGTGTGGTAATGGAAATTTCAAATGAAAAAATGTAGACCAGTGTCAGTCTCTAACTTGTTCTGTATAAGGACATTGCTGTGTAAACCTGGTTTTAAGTAACTTGATTGCATCAGTGAACTGCCCTCTAGATTTGCATTGTCAACACATTAATATATTCAGTTCAGTAACTCCTAGTGGCATCATCTTAGTTCACCCAGCTTACGTTTTATGGTCTCACAGAAAGATTGCTGACAGTCTGACTTCTGTTCTGTCTGCCTTTGTTAATGTTTTGCAGGCAGACCAGCTGATTGATCTTCTCAACTCTAAAGGCGAGACAAACTGATCACTGGATCTGGATCATTGGATCTTGCCATATGTGACTGACTGCACTGAGGTGACTTGCAGATCAGGCGTCTTGCAGATATCATACTGGAAACTACTTTGCTGACTGTTTGTCTACAACTAATGACTGTATTTTAAACAGGTGCTATACCTGCGTGAGATTTTATATCCTAAGTACTATGAGACATAAAGCCTTAAAGCCTCTTTTAAAATCCCTAACAAGTGCTGTAAGGAACACTGGAGTTTTGACAAGATAGGTAAATTTATTTAAATCTGCTCTAATGAAATTGTATTGCTTTTAGGGACCAATGAGCAATCAACTTTGAATTCCTATAAAATAGAACAGTGTGTTCATTATCATCCTGTTACAGAAACACTTCAGTACGCGTTGCTTCCTTCTTCCTTCTTAGATTTCTGTATAGTGAGCTCAGTTAGACAAACACACGTGGGACACTTGTTTTTGCATTAAAGGTACTACATTGTTGGCTAAATATAAATACTGACATGAATGTTTGTGATAAGTCCATATTATACCAAGCATATCTCAGCAAATTAATGAAACGCCTTTCTCTCTTTCTTTTAAACTGACTGTAAATTTCCCTTTGACACAGTGCAAGATATTATACAATGTGGGTAATGGCCAGCGGTAGTGTGCTACTTTCTGTGAGGCATTATGGGCTACTTAGAGTGCCCTGTGCACACTGACACAGAGAGAGCACAGAAGATACAGTGTAAAGCCCACTGTATACTGAGTGTTCTGGGATTTCAGATTTCTCACAGGCCGTTTGATTTCCTGTCTTGCACAGCTGCTTTCATGCCTTGTATGTCTGCTCTATAACATGAAACTGCAGAACCCCCCCCCGAAAGTTTGCATTATTGATATCAATCATATATAAACTGATAATCTTGGCTATGCATTCTTACATCAAGCTTGCAATTTGTGAAAACCACTCAGTAATCCTCTGATGCTGATAGTAATGTTAATTTATTTTGTCATCAATGACCTCATCAAGCAGTGAAGTACAATTGGGGGGGG
>NW_005187529.1:1483960-1486820 GCF_000239375.1 Pundamilia nyererei | reverse complement strand
CAATGTCATGTGGAAAGATGAATGAAAGTATGTGCTGTGAAATTATGTTATACTTTGCAGTGGTAATTGGAATAAAACCAACAACAACAAAATGTACTGTACAAAAGGTATGCACTTTAAGAATGGCTTTAATTTAGAATAAACAGTATTCTGTTGCTTCTCAGTGCCTTTGTAGTATCTCAGTATGGTTTACATACAGACCCTTTTTCAGTTTCACTCTTAACCCACCTGCAGTAACACTTTAACACACAAGACATCGTTTCTTATCTTTATTATGATGCAATTAGGAGACAGTGTTAATCTATTAATGCTGTGTGTTTAAAAAAAAAAATTCCTATACTTTCATACTTTCAATAAGAGCTGGTACTCAGTCTATAGTTCCTTATGATGTGGTTCTTATTGCTTTAAAGCTGCACTTCTAGTTTCAAAATTTGGAACTGTAGCAATATTGTGTCATTGCAAAGCACACTTAAAATAAATACATGTTGAAGCAGTCAGGCCAAGTCGGGTCAAGTTCATCCTATAGCATCATTATGTCTGTCACAGGCAGCCTCATGTTCTCTTTGGCTTCGGTTTGGTCCCATTAGGAAATCTGATGTCATCTCAACTGCTCACTGCTCCACTTTCACCTCGTCAACAAGCTGCTGGAGGGAAAAAAATGCTCAGGTTTGAAGTTACCTTTTCTCATTTTGACTGACATTTAGTGGTTTCCCCATGTTCTTTGTCTGCACAAGCTGCCACATCAAGTGCCTGTGTACCTGCGTGTACTACACGCACAATGAATCAAGGCATCTAAACATTTGGGGTCACTGCAACAAAGTGATAACTACGTGATCATCCTTCCCCTGCCACAGCATCTCCCCTTCGAAGTCAACCAGTCTCTGTTTCCTCGCTCGCAGAAGAATCCCAACCAGTTTATTCGAGATAGTCACATAATGCTCAAACAGCTTTCCAAATCTTACAGTAATCACTTTCCCATCGCTGCCCCCCGACTCCCCAATGCTCCTTATGACCTCACACAGCTCCTGAACCTCTCTGCTGATGTGTGTGTGAGCATCCCTCCCACGTTGCTCTGTCAGGGAACCCTGCAGGGGTTTCCCATACTCATCCCCTCCCCTCGGAGGGACCACCGTGCTCGGTCTGGTGTTGTGACTGAAGGGATTGTGCTTCTGGTACTCCTGGTGTTCGCTGGACCATTTCTGCCAGTTTTCCTTCAAGCCTTTCACAGAAACGATGCACGCCGCAGGAGTTTGGGCGTTCTCTTCTGTTTCCACGGTGGTGCTCTGGCTGTTTGTTCCCATGTTTGACTCTGTTCAAGACAAATTTGAATATACAATCATTTCTCAACAGAGAAATGCAGCATCTTAATCTTCCTAATGTTACTTTATTGTTTCCAAATTCTTTAAGTCTCACCTACTTATTTTTCACACAACTGTTCTTGTGATCACATCAGTTATGACTGGCAGCCGCAATCTTAAATCGTAAATTCAGCTGACAGCTCATTAAAACGACATTACTTATTTCCCACAGTTAATATAATATCATTATCAAAACAACGAGTGAACATCTAGCTTTGAAAAGTAACCTGGAAGTTTTCAGTCCTTCAGATTCTCATAGTAAATATAAACAGTGACACACTGACCTGATCCTCCCTTCACCTGCAGTTACGCTTCATTGCGACCAAAGAGCAAGAATCCTGGTTACACTGTTACTAAGTAATACAACTTAACAACACTGCAGCAGTGCTGACAGAGGAAAGAGTGCGGATGGATGCCTTTTTGTCCCCAGACAAAACCACTGTGATGGACATCAACTTCAGCCAGTGACACGGCAGAGACAACCCGGACAGCCAATCAGTAGGAGGGGCGGTCTTACAAGACGGCTCTGATGTAAAGCAGATTACAGACTTTATCCACACATGTATGACCAGAATAGTAAAGCATACCGATGTGTACTGATGACAAAAATTTGCTTACTTGTTACATTAAAAAGACACATACACACAGGTTTATGAAAAAAGTGATAAGGAGTTTTTTTTAATGCAAATAAAGGTTGCAAAATAACATTAAAAACGAAGTATTCACCTGTGCTTATGTATGATAATGTTAGCATAAAACAGCGGCAGTACAAAACTTAATACGAGTGTATCATAGCTAAATGAAACACAGTACCTAATTTTTCTGCCATTTATAGAGATACAGTCCCCAAGCGGTACTTTGTGTCAGAGCTCGGTTTCAAGCCGGACGTATTTTTAAATTGCGACAACAATGGCTGCCTTCAGTAGTCGATCATGCCTCCAGTATTTATTGCATCTTGCCCAGGATAATCTAGACTTCAGGTTACCGGTAACAAGCATCAGATATTGTCGGTTTCTCTTTGGTTCAGAGTGATTAACTGTTCGTGTAAAAAGCGATAATTTGCAGACTGGAGTTTCCTCTGACTCTCGGTTTGTGTTGGGCTCATTCAAAGTATGAGCCCGTAACAAACAAAAAAGTAACCTACTTTTGGAGACGAGATGTCTACAATTTGATCACAGCAATACATCAAACTTGAGCAATGGTCTGGCAGATAGAGCATATTGCGTTGTTTTATGGCATTATTTTATGCCTACATCACATAGAAACAGTTTGTAATAATTTAATTTAATATTTCATATGTGATTCTTCTGTTTTGTGTAACATTAATATTCTCGCTTTATATGCCGTCTTATGTAGGAAATAAAAGCTCTGCTGGCTCTCAGAGGGAAACCATTTCGTCCCTGTGAAAACTTCAGAGAAAAGGTTTGCATGTTGAGGGGCTTATTCTAATCTGACTCTCTATTCTAATCTAAGACATTGATTATTGGCAGCAGAATGGTGAT
>NW_005187529.1:1476526-1481420 GCF_000239375.1 Pundamilia nyererei | reverse complement strand
AAAGTTTTGCCATCACTGCTCTGTTCTAAATGTTGTATTTTTATTTCAATATTCTGCACAGTTTTGAAGAGTCTCACGTCCCAGTCTCACAGGCGTACCACCTGAGTGACATCTTCACAGATCTGTTAAACTTCTCCGCCCACCACCTGGTCATGGGAGGGAGGCTTGTCTACTGGCTGCCTGTCTACAGGCCAGAGTGAGTAAACAGACTTGGCATCATCACCTAGTCATAAACATTTTCAGAGTGATGATAAATCTGTTCAGTGTAGGAGGTAACTTACCAGTTAACTTGTCAGTACTTAAATTTGTAGAACTTTGTAATTGTTAGCATTTTTGGGTTGCGTCAGAAAGACATCTGATGCCAATTTCTGAATAAGAGGGGAGCTGAAAGCTTCTGCTTTTTCAGTGCATTCAAAGCAAATATAATATACAGCAGTGTTTCTGGGGCATTTTCACATATCTTTGCTTCTTTGCATGATAGAGCTGTAACCTGCATTTATGGATGGCATGGCTGACTGTGTTTACACATAATGTTTTTAATGCAGTGTCACCCGAGGGCATCAACAAGCTAATGTTTTTTTAAAATAGTAATAACTAACTAATAAGCATCATTTTTGCTTCTTGTTTATGCCCTATCCAGTCATGAATATGTCCTTTTAAACTTGTTATGTGTATTTGGATTGACATATATACATATCCATACACATGTGCAAACACAAAGTGTATAAATAGTGGGTCAAAGCCCTAACTTCTCGCTATACTGTGTAAAAACCATATTTTTGTACATCTTTGACTTAAACTGATTTTAATTCATCATGTATCCTACAAATACCATTTATTTAAATAATGATCATGTGTGGAGCCAATACAGAACCCTGGAGGAAACCACATACAGAGTCCAAGCAGTTACAGGAGTATTCACACAGCTTCACAAAAAACATGTATTAATTAAATGTTTTTTTTACTCAGTGCAATATAACTCGTAATTAATATGTCATGACTGATTGTATCAAATGTTTTTAAAAGACCTTGAAGTCCTCCAATTGCGTACCGTTTCTAAACAATAGCATCTTGTAATCTCTTCGCTTGATTCAGTTAATGATGGTGATGTTGAACTGAATCCATACTGACCGTCGGGGAGTAATTTAAATGTATCGAATGATTTGTTGAATCGGTTATTGAACAGTTTTTTTAGAGGCTTGGAGAATTGTGGGAGTTTAGAAACAAGCCTATAATCTTTGAAGTGGTGTCTATCCTCAATTTTATACAGTGACACAATTTAAAATATTTTTATATTGTGTGGACTTTTAGCGGCTCTGAGATGCTTTTAAAACCTTCATAGCAATCTTCATATCAGTATCATTGCAGTCAGTGGATGCTTTGTAATTATACTTATTTACAACATTAGTAATTTCTTTTTCCTTTATTCCCCTTTTCACTGCTGTAAAGAACACTGAGTTAGGATTTCAGGATTCATTGCAATATTCTTGGACTATAACAAGTTATAAGGAAACACCCGGGCTTTGTAAGGTGAGCTGGTGCGTCACTGCCAAGATAAGATGGCAACTGCATGTTTAGTTATTGTTGATTACCAACAACAGTTTTGAATTCGGAATCCAGATTTTAAGCTCAAACCTCATCATCTCAGTTTGGAAATAGTTTTGTCTTTGCCTTTCTTTAAATAATGATCTGTACAATAGGGGGCAGGCTTACGCCATAAACCAGAAGTGCACAATGCAGGCCTGTTGTAAGCACAACCGACAAGGTTTCAATTTGTTTTTGGCCTAATTAATTACCCAAATAACTAAACAATATGAAGCAAAGAGGGAATACATAGCAGACACTATTACATTTTATAAAAATGACTGATTACTGTCTATAATTAAAACTGGCTGTGTGATTTTTATTAAGGGAAAAGTGAACCCGAGAGACAGACGACAGTGTTTTACTGGATTTGTACACTCACAAAGGACCTTCTACTATCTTAGGGTATTTCCCTTTATTCTGATTCCCATGTCTAACCACCTGTGTGGATTACAGTAATGTTCAGGTGTGCCGAGGCTTTCTTGCCCATACAGCTGGGCCACGGCAAACCACAACTGACAGCAATGTGCACTTTATATGCTGCCTAAGACGGCTCATCAGAGACAAAGTTGTGTATTGTTAAAGCTTCTGTGCGTTTGCAGAAAGCGAAGTGCTGACTCTCAGTGCAGGTGTTCATTTGTGTAGGTATGAACCACAACAAACTAAGGCAGAAACGGACGTTAGGCGAGGAAAAGCGCCACGGGGCTCAAACTCTTTCTGGTCACTCATTAAAAGACCAGGAAGCAGATGGGATAATCACGGATCCAGTCACCGGCTATTATTGTATCCTTGTGACTGAGAGACATCAGTTTGCAACCCTTTGACTTTTATCCATTTAGCCGCTTTGTGTTTCTGCACGCATCGAAACATATGCACGAATGTGTGTGTGTGTGGTCCCGTGTACGCGCACGTGCACACGTTTGTGTCACCATGTTCACACATTTGTCTTTGCTACTCATCTCATCGGTGCTTGACCCGGTGCCTGTCAGAGCGCCGTGCCAAAATAAACATCTGAGGCCAGGCAAGTCACATGTATGAACTATGTCTCTATGGTGTGCAGGCTGATCTGCGAGTGTGTGTGTTTGTGTTGTTGGATATGTGTGTCTGTGTGTATAAACCCAGACGCAGCCTGTCTCCTGGGTCTAATCTGGGGCTCTACAGGGGAGATATCAGGTTTCCAATACCCCCACATACATGTGTGTGTGTATCTGCGACAGTGGCTGTGATAGAAACAGTGGGGACTGTGTGTGTGTGTGTGTGTCCGTCTGCCTCATGAAAATGGGGGCAGTGTGTGTGTGATGACAGGGGACACAGAGTCCTGTCAGCAAAAGACAGAGCCTAGACCAGGTCAGACTGCTTAAACTCTCTTCCTTTTCTGCCCTCAAAAAATAAATGAAGAAAAAGTATTGAGACGGATGATGTGTTATCCATCATCAAAGCCATAAAGTGAGCTAATTACAGCATAAATAGGGGAAGTAAATATATGAATCAGCTGCATAGTCAGAGGTAATATTAGATGAATAAATGAGTAGTGGTGACATTTTCAGATTGTAATTTCTTAGTCGAGTTTAAGTTTCCAGAGAAATCGTATAGCAATAATTAAGCTTTTGCATGCTTCTACATTCAGTGTGATGCAACAGTACCGTTGTAATTTTTAGTTAAACTGTTGAACTTAAACAGCAAGTCTTCTCTGTCAGTTACAGTAAAGTAGACACTTGGAAGCAATACCTGTAGTACCCAGAAGCTGCGACCTGTCTATTGGCAACATGAACATCAGTCTGTAAACAAGAAATACTTGCAACTAGCAACTCAGACCTTGGTGATAGATTAAGGGTGCAGCACTGAAACGGGGCAAAATAATGTGTCAGTGCAAACCCCATATAGCTCTCATAGGTGTGGTTAGTTTCTGGTTGATTTACAGAAGTTGCGCTGTTTTCTAAGCACAGGCACGGTCGGTTCATTTCAAAACCAAGCGCAAATAATAAGACGTGTTTTTTGTCTGTTATAATTAGTAATAAATTCTGTTTTGCAAACATTAGTAAAGAAGTTTGTGCACTTGGTGCAACGGGGTCAGTCACAAAAATCTGAGTTTCCACCATTTAAATGCAATTTTGTCTTTATAAATACAAACACTACTGTTTCTTCTTCTCTTCTTTTTTTGTTCGTGCTGGTGGAGTGTTAGTAAATCTGGCCCCGGAAGTCTACAGCTATCATTTATATACAGACTGTGTTTGGACTATCCATTTGTTCACTTTGTGGTGAGTTATAGTGAGTGAGCCAAACTGTTTAAATCTATTGCTTTTTGTTTATTTACTAATTTATTACAGTTTCCCATTAGAAATGTGCGAAATCTTAATGTTGATAAGTCTCGAATCAGTTTTACTGTGAATCTTAAATACCTGTCCAGACAAAACAAGAATGTCAAACACACAAAAATGGGCTCGCGTCCATGATGAAAGTTAAAAAAACTGATGTGAAAGGGGAAAAAAGAGCTAGGGCAGGAGATCAAAGCCATCTCATCTTTTGAATCTCAATAATTAAGAAAAAGTAATTTAAAGGAAACAAGTCGTTAAATAAAATAGGCTGTTAGTAACATGGTACGTTGTAATTACAAAGAGAAATAGGGATGGAAAAACAAGAAACTCATCCTTGTCATGATGCAGTTCATTTGTGCGGTAGAAATACTGAGCACCTGATTGGCAGCTCAGAATTGCTGCCTGGCTGCATCACTGCCCAGTCACCACGACAACCAAACATCCCATTACCCCAGAGCCCCAACTGCCGCCATGGCAACAAGGCAAACAGTCATGCACAAATCAGACTGAGTTGCTGGCGTGACGGTAGTTCGGAGAAAGTGCTACTGACACAAATATGCAAACACATACATCAGCTGCCGTTAATACGCCCTAACCCGGCCTGGCCGGCGATGACAGAGACAGCAGCCAACCCGACAGGCCACCTCACTTTTTCCACCTTCATCTTCACACAAAACGAGCTACCTTAGCCTCGCCAGCCGTGGTGGCACCGAACCTCTTGAATGTTTCGTGTTTATCTGAGAAACAGAAAGAAGCACACACAGAGCAAAGAAAGACATTAGAGCGCGCTGAAAAAACCCCCAAAGAGCTGGCAAAAGTTAGGTAGTAATCTTGACAGAATTACTGTGTGTCCTGGCAGCCTTTTAATGGCCTCCAGATGACATCTGTAGCGCATTGTTATCACAAGGGACTTACACTTCCTCTCATTCAGACTTTTAGATGCGTACAATCAAAATTTATTAGAGTCAGATGATGGATATTGGTTTAGCTTTATA
>NW_005187529.1:1458864-1476425 GCF_000239375.1 Pundamilia nyererei | reverse complement strand
TGTGGGGACTCTTTCCAGGTACTGCGAGGAGATGGTTCCTCTTCATCCATGTCTCCAGCTCATCAGCAACTGTGAGCAGACACTCTCAAGCCACACCTCACGGCGTCTGATCACCATGGAAAAGATCAAAGAACCAGAGGTGTGTCCATGTGGGTGTTTGTGTAAGAGATGAAACAAAATGAATCAGTTGCCTAATTTACAGAGAAGGAAAATATTTTCCAGTTCCAGTGCGATGACATGCTGTTTGTCGTCACATGATAGCAAATGCAGTAAATCAGGCTGCGTTGGATGCTGATTAGAACAATTAAATAGATGGCATTTGTCATTATTTTTCATTCTGTTAGCTGTTTGCTTCAGGTGATGTCATTCATCCCGTTACTGTCCAGATGAAGCCAAGGGATTTTAAAGTGCACATTTTCATCACAACTAGCTAAATATGTTGTTTTTAGGTTATCTATTGTGGTTGCATCATTACAAATGACCTCATATCTTCACAGCAGACCAAATTTGTGTGCGTGCTGCAGAATTTGTTTATGTGTGTGCATGAAACACACATAAACTGATATAACTTCTTCTTCTTCTAGTAAAATGAGAACATGTGTCCGCCTGCCTGTTCCTTCATGCGTTTAATGTTTTTTCATGGAGTTTTTTTTTTTCTTGTCATGAACGCACGCGTCATGAGACGGATGTAGTATGCGCGTATGTGTGTTCTTTTACATGTCTCCCGCTGGAAGTGATGGTGTCTCTCTGTCTGTCTCGGGTAAATCCTCACCATCTGGCTGTGATTGGCTCATTTCTTTTATACTGGAACCCTAAAAGGCATAATCACACATTGTATGGAAAACAATCCATCTTTGGATCTGACATCCATTCCGCTTCAAAACCCCAAATTGCTCCCATAAAGCGCCTGGTATGACACGCACACACCGAGACACGTTGTGTGAGGTTATCTGACTGGTATCTGTAGCTCAGGTCTGTAGAGTTTTTTTGTTTTGTTTTGTAGTTTGTTTGTTTTTTCAAATTGGCCTCCGTCTGCACCTATCTGCACGCGCTCGTCAGGATTCGCAGCCTGATGTGTGTCAACACTTTTCTATGCGTGTGTGGAGGAGTTGGCCTAATTGTTTTGAAGGTTTCCTGTAATGCTGCGTAAAGAAACCTCACCTCTTCTTATTTATGCGGTGTTACAAAATTTGTTTGGTTACCCAGACCGCTTGTCATTCACCTCATTTTTTACATTCAGTATATGTAACTCTCCACCTGAAAGAGTAAAGAACCACTGTTGTCTTCTGTGCCAATTTTGTAGTCACGTCTTTTTATCCTCATCACTCTGGGGTCGTGCTTATGTTGTCAGTCTTTTTACCTTTTAAACCTGAATCTTTTCCTCAGAATGGCAATAAAAAACGTTTCCAGGTTGCTTGGCAGCATCGGCAAGCAAAGAGGGGGTGTCTTTGACAAATTACAGGCCCCAGGATTGGAGTCATCATTTCTCAACTCACCTCATTTACCTTAATAGTGGAGGTAAAACTGAGACTCACAACAGCTGATTTTCAGCTGGGTAACAGATAAACAGTCTTGTGTGCTTGTGAAGCACTACTGGAGGGATCAGCCATTTTTCCCAGTCCTATTCCCTCAGTTGGTGTTTTGATGATGGTTGTGGAGAGTTGTGTCCTACGGGTGTTGAGTTGGGTTGAGATTTGGTGGCTGCAAAGGCCACAGCATATGATACACATTATTTTCATACTTAAAGCACATTCAGTGCTCCCTCTCTTTTGCTGCATGGATGGGGACATTCTTATCAAGGGAGAGACCACTGCAATCAGGACGGAAATGTTTCATTTATGTGATAAAGACGATCAATCAAAACAAACTTGGGATGATTGATGTCACGTTAGCGCAACAGAACCCCTCATTTTTGGGGCTGTTTATGATACTCATGCACTTCTCAGCAGTATGGTTAAGGATGCCTCACAGGCTGTCAGCACTTTTTCCACATGCAGCTTCTTTTCTTCTGACAATAATATCTAATGTCATTAATGCACAAACATCACAAAGCCATAATTTGTTACCCACTATGTACTCTTTCCTGCAGATCTAAAGCCACATACCACTTTAGTCACTGTTCCTGTTAAAACACTGCCCACCTGAGAAGCCTTTGAGACTGGCACGCTTGCCATCTGCACCTTAGAAAAATCCAATTTTCCAGAAGCATTTAAGTCTTTCCCTTCTCCCATCCATACAAAACCTGGAACACCTGCTCAGCATTATTATACGTGCCACGAGGCGTCTTTTGTGTTGAGTTTTCCACATCTTCTTAGATTTTTCCTTTATTTCATCACCTGTGTGTGTATTATTAATATACGCATAACTCTTCCTATTCTATAAACATGCCAGACATGTGCACACCTTGTGAGAGAGTACTGTGTTGATTTGTAGGAGGAATTTAGCAAAGCAAAAATAAAAGCTGCCTTTTATTCAGGTGTTTCTGATTTTGTTCATTTATTTATTTACTTCATTTCTTTGTTTTCAAGATGTAATATATGTTATTCATAACGAAAACTTTATTAGCAAGATGTCATGTTGGTTGGAGCAGCAAGAATATTTTAGTAAACGGAATAATTTGTTTTAATATCTGTGGGCAACTTGTAGATTTTTAAGTTAGGCAGATTCAACAGTAACCTCTGCGTCTCTTTCCAGGAATTTGATAGCCTGGCCCATCTGTCAGATCCCCGCTTCAGCGCCTACCAGGGCCACAATGCCTTCAGAGAGAAGTACTTCAGTGGACTTAACAAAAAGTCCACCAAGGAGAACAACAAATCTGACGTTAGCGGGGACTGAACGCATCAGTGGGATGAAGATCACCAAATTTCCTCAGTGTCTTATCAAAAAAGATGAAACTTTTTAATCAGCGCATTGTTGTCAGTGCTCTCAAAAGAAAAACAAGTTATCCCATTTTTAAAAAATCTATTTGTTTTTTATTTCTTTGCAAATAAACCAAAAATGTGCGTGTTCTTTCTGAGTGGTACTTTTGAGAGTCTGAAATTGGGTAAGAGAAAGGGAAACGAAGTGCATCTCTATAACAAATATTTTCTAATGTAATATTTATAATTTAGCTGTTAATTGTAAAATGTGGTAATTAAGAATTGACCAGAGTCCCCAAAACATGGATCCATGATGCAGGTTGTGCATAGTTCATAATGTGGAACGTTCTACCTGGAAGACACCAGTGTCTATGTATGTATGTCACATGCTCAGATACTAAAAACCCAAATATATGATTGCTGATGTCATTGTCATAACACACCTCTGCCTTAACCACATTCCAAAAGTGTTTTCACACTCTCTGTTACCTAGCAACTGGTCTTTATGTGTAAAACTGATAAGAGTCTATATTTTCTCATATTTACTATAATTTTACCCCCATGATGCCAGTGCATCTTATACAGATGAGGTCAAAATGATTACCCGCCCTATAAAATTGAAATTTTCTGTCAAAATTTTTTATTAAAAAAGTGGTTTTTTTTAGCGTAGCATTCCTAAACATACTGATTTTCCCCATAAAAGATAAATTATTCCAGAGAATAATTCAGAACAAACAAAATTGACCAGGATCAACATTATTAGCCCCCTGAGAAACTGACCATTTCACTGAGCCATAGTACAACCCACAGCTGTGTCTAAGAATCTGGGATGTTTGGAAAACCTGTCTTAAAAATGACTTGCTCTGTTGAACAGCGCTTTGGAAATCCTTAAACAAAAGATTTAAATTTCATAGGGGTGCTAATAATTCTGTCCTCATCTTTACATTAGCTCTGTCAGTTTAACCGACTTTAACTCTGTCATAGAGCCCACATATTGAACAAAACAGAATGGACATTTATATCCACGGTTCTGCTTTGGCTCAGAGTAAGGGAGCATGTTTAGGTGGCCTCCCTGTGCAGGCAAGAGCCCAAATCACAGGGCGTCCCCACTTCTCCACCACTACAGTTAGTCAGCAGCTTTTGTTGTTTTCTGACCACAGTTTACATGCAGCCTGGCTCATTATTCATCTCCTGAGAGCGACGTAGCTGGCCCTCATGTGCATTACCCCTTTGCTCTGTTTATCAGTTGGGCCTCTGCCTTTCCACCACACTTCCCCTTCACCCTGCTTCACAGGGAGAGTTCCTGGCACCATCACATGATACCCGGCTCACCATCGTTTGCGGTGCGTGTTGTTTACAGTTCCCACAGCGGCCTTTTGTTGTCCATCATCATCAAGCGAAATCAAATTATTCCACAAGACAGAGACCTCGGCTTTCCTTACTTTTCACTTCTGCCCTCTCGCTCTTGGTATTTTCCTTCCCATATTCACCACAACAGAAGAACACTGTTAGTTGGAGATGGTAGTTTTAATGCACATGCTGTCTATTACTGTGTGTGTGTGCTTCCATAATACAGTGATAAAACAAGTTCTCAGGAGCCCTCAGACTCCAGTGATGCAGACTATAATTAGGGAGAGAGAGGGAGGGTATGTAGGGGGGGTTCCTCTCTATACACCACGTAATGTTGTCCAGACGCTGAGGAAATTCTGTTTGTGCCCATGTTTATACATGTGTGTACTTGCGAGATCTGGTTTTGTTTTATGTTGGATGCTAACTGCAGCAGAGCAGTTTCCTGATGTCGGTCTGTGATAATAAAATGATTCGAGACCTAACTTGTAAATATAATCATACTCCAAACACTGGTTGGATTGATAATTACAGAGATGCCTCCTTCTTTACTTTCTCCTTTTGTAGTGATATACATATTATTTGATGGGGTTTTAAGCAATGGTTCTCTTCCTGCTCCATTCATGTCTTTATACTAAATCTTTTATCCCTCCCTTTTGACCTGTAGCAGTTCTTCTCTTCAGCTCCTCATTTGGTCACCTCTGCCCCTTTCCTCCTCTTTTTTGTTTCTCAGAGGGGAACCCCCTGAAGGAGTGGAGGTCCACTGTTTTGGAACAATGACTCCTGATTAAACTCCCTTCAGTCTGAAAGTGACCTTCAGCCTGCTGAATCAGTGACAACAAACGGCACACTTAGGACACTTGCATGCAATCGATGACTTAAATCTAATTATTAGCATCAGAACAAACTGACTCCCAGGTTCTCCACACAAAAACAATTTCGAAAGCAAATTTTGAATCCAAAGGAGAAGGTGAATGCAACTGGAACTGAACAAAAAAGTTATTTGACTCATTATTGCTATTACTATTATTATTGGGATTTTTTTTTGCATGCATGGCAATAATGTCATTGATTGTGGATATAAAATCTGATGCCTTTGCACCCTGTAAGTGGGACACAGTAAAAATGAGACATTTCAGTCAAACTCTGGGCCACAGCAAGATGACTACATGAAATGTAGTCTATTCGTGACCCAATAAAATACACTAGTTTCTAGCTAGTTGTCTGTCTAAAACATATGAATTAACACATTAACAAAATGTTTTGTTGTACTGTACCGCAGCGTAAGACTTGAATCTTTGTAGAGCCTACAACAAGCCCACATTTTCACTCGCATTCATGGTTGTGCGGGTGCTGTATGTGTTAATTACCATGTAGGTTGCTTTCCGATACGAATTTGTTGACATTTGTGAGTCCTTGTGTTGATCCTATCAAAATGATTCCTTATATTTAGACAATTATTTTATTCTCTCACTGGTAAATTCAAAAACTGCAATGAAAAAGTAGCCAGAAATGCACAGGAGGAATCGATGGTGCTAAACAGACCGGTCCGCAACATGATGGATAGTTAGAATTATAGAGAAATGCACATAAGGTAACACTAAGTTGGAGTATAAGGTTTCAGAGGGGTTTGCAGTTAAGGACTGGTAGCTCCAGCATAGATTTCCCGCTGAAGCAGGAAGTGTCCAGCACATAACAATGACATTTCCTTTTTACCCATTTTTTTTTATCCACTGCCAAACGCTTTCTAAAATGTTAATAAGAGACATCTAAAGTGTGGCTGGAGGGCTTAATTTTGTTAGCTTTGTTCTTTTCACTTTGTTCCCTCGTTGTTTCAACATCTTCTCATTCCTCTGATCCCTGGTCAGAGGTCACAGTATTGTCTCATGATGTCCTCATCAGATCTGACTTGAAGATGTGCCACGCATTTGTTTGCTAGTGACAGATAGCAAGTGATTATACACCTACTGACCCACGACACGAGCTAACACGTTGGCCTTTTTTCACAGAAATGTGTGGAGCACCTGATGCATGAGGGCTTCAGTATGTATGTAAATCCTGTGTGGGTGTGTGCGCTTCAGAAGGGGTGATGAATGTGTGACGGCGAGAAACTTCATAGTGCACAGCTGGTGTACAGGATTGCCTAAGCTAACACACATGCACACACACACACACACACACTAACATATGTGCTGCAGGTGCTGTGCACCTGTCCATAGCCAGGGGAGTTTGAACACCTGCAAGTCCTCCACCCTTTCTCGCCTTGCATCACCCACCCTCAGGTCAACTTGGTGCCCTCATCCACCCCGTGAAACCAGGCTTTGCTCTTGTAAGTAATGATCAAGGTAAGGTGAGAACTGTCATCTTAATGTTTGGGAGGAGAAGCACAGCAGAGGAAGAGCCATTATAGTGCTACAAATCACCACCATTCCCATCTCACACAGCTGTGTGAAACTCAAACCATGCTCAGAAAAAAAGCATACAGAAAAAAAACAGAGGAAAGAGGGCGGGAGGATAACATCGTGTGATTAAAGATACGCCATTATTTTGCAATCAGCGATACAGCACATCCTGTGTATTTTCCTTCTCACACTGACTGAACATGGTGCCACTAGATGACAGCCTTGAGCAGAGAAAATGAAAACGATGTTCCTGTGTGTTATACATGTACTGTACTCTAGAATGCAAACTAATTCTGTACAATCAATGGTCTGCAGCTTGTAAACAAGCAGTTCAGAGGCGTTTGAAGTGATAGAGCTGTGGTTGAGAAAGTGCAGAGCAGCTCTGAACACATAACATCCTCTTTAAGACAATCGCATGGAAGTGATGAGGGTTGTCGACCCAGGAAATAAAGGGGGTGACTGAACGTCTTGTCACACAACTTCCTCATCCTTCTTTCACCTTTCCAGAGTTCACTGTCAGCAACCACATCCGACTGTGATATCACAATCATCTGCGGTTCTATCACACATTAAAGCTCACTGAAGCTCACTATACTCCAAAAACTCCTGCTTAACTTAGAAAAACCAACAGAAATTCCAGTTTGTGGTTTGGGTAAACCCTTGTTTTCCTACATGTGAGCCTCTAAGTTCTTAAGAGGACTTCACACATGCATTGTTGTTTTTGCAAAATGACTTGTTTTTCTTTGTGTGCACTTTTACAGTGGTCTGAAAAAGTGTTTGCCCAGATTGTGATTTCCTATTTTTTGTATGTTTGTCATACTTAAATGTGTCAGATCAAACCAATGTACTTATTAGACAAAGATGAACTAAAGATAACAAACATGTGTGAAAAAGTGAATGCCACCTTAACCTAATAACTGGTTGGGCCACGCGCAGCAGCAACAACTCCAATCAAGCATTTGGTATAACTGGTAATGACTCTTTTATAGCACTGTGGAGGAATTTCGGCTCACTCATCTTTGTGGAATTGTTGTAATTCAGCCACGTTCTCAAGCACGAACCTCCTTTTTAAGGTCATGACTTTGACTAGGCCACTCCAAAGTCTTCATTTTGTTTTTCTTAAGCCATTCAGAGGTGGACTTGACTTACTGGTGTGTTTTGGATCATTGTTCTGCTGCAGAAACCAAGTGCACTTCAGCTTGAGGTCATGAACAGGTGGTCGGACATTCTCCTTCAGGATGTTTTGGTAGTCGGCAGAATTCATGGTTCCATTTACCACAGCAAGTCTTCCAGGTTCTGAGGCAGCAAAACAGCCCCAAGACCATCACACTACCACCACCATATTTTACTGATGGTACGATGTTCCTTTTCTGAAATGCTGTCATTTTTACGCCAGATGTAATGGAGAGACATCTTTCAAAAAGTTCAGCTTTTGTCTTGTCATTTCACACAGTATTTTCCCAAAAGTCTTGGGGATCATGAAGATGTTTTCTGGAAAAACTGAGACGAACCTTTATGAACCTTTTGCTCAGCAGTGGTTTTCATCTTGGAACTCTGCCATGCAGGCCGTTTTTTGCCCCGTCTCTTTCTAATGGTGGACTCACGAACACTGACTTTAATTGAGGCAAGTGACGCCTGCAGTTCTTTGGCTGTTTTTCTGGGGTCTTTTGTGACCTCTTGGATGAGTCATTGCTGCACTCTTAAGAAAATTTAGATAGGCTGGCCACTCCTGGTAAGGTTCACCACTGTTCCATGTTTTCGACATTTGTGGATAATGGCTCTCACTGTGGTTCGCTGGAATCTCACAGTTTTAGAAAGGGCTTTATAACCTTTTCCAAAATGAGAGATCTCAGTTACTTTGTTTCTCATTTGTTCCTGAATTTCCTTGGATCCCTGTGTGATGTCTGGCTTTTCGGGATCTTTTGGTTTACTCCACGTTGTCAGGCAGATCCTATTTAGGTGATATCTGGATTGAGAATAGGTGTGGCAGTAATCAGGCCTAGGTGTGGGCAGATAAACTCAGGTTTCTTAAGAAGTGTTACACCACAGTTAGTGTAGTGTTAAAAAATGCAAACTTCCTATACAAAAAATATGAAATCAGAAAGGCAGCAAATATTTTTTTTATACTGCTAAATGTGTTTGTGGAGGGCATCACACTTATTACCACCAAAAATGAGAAGGGAGGGGAAAAACGTGTTTGTACCAAAGAGCAGCAGGGAGCAAAGGGAGCTAAAGACAAACAGGCAGTGGTTATGTGTGTGTTCTTGTATTTGTCAGTGCTGTTCTTCATTAATGACAAGTAACCACTCAATGGCTCCCTAACGCCCTTTTTTAATGACTCTTAACAGCCAAGTGGGTACTCACACACACACACACACACACACACACACACACACACACACACACACACAAACACACACGCATTCCCACACACACACATGCAGCCAAGATGGCAAACAGGGTGGCTGTGACACATTTCCTCTTCTACCCCTGCAAGGATTATAAAGCCATAATGTTGCGAAGCAAACCTAATATAAGACACCAGTGAGGATGTATCATGAGAGCATTTTTATATCCATTCATACAATTTCCATTGATAACTAGAGATTCTCTGAGCCAAAACCAGCATGCACCAAGGCTCAATGCATGGAAACAACCTGGACAGGAGACCAATCTGCCGTAAAATAAATACAAGCACACACCCACTCACTGACATTCCCACTAACGAGCAAATTTGCGTCTTCAGCCTCAGCAGACCTGCATGTATTAGCAAAGTGAGAGGAAATGGACTGGCCAAAGGAAATATGCGCAAACACAGCGATAATTCCACGGAGAGGAAATATTAACGTTTTCTGCTTCATGTGATTTGCAGGTGTTTTAAAATGTGCGTTTTAAAATGCACTCTGTGACTCCTGCTAGAACACCTCTAATTGCACTTTTAACTGCTGCATTTTCAGACTTTGTCAACCACACGCTGATTAGGAAAAAGACCCAGTACATGCCCATTTCTCCATGTTCCCTTAAGGTCCCTTCTTTATCTCTCTTCCACCTCCAGCCTACTTTGCACGGTCCTGCATCCCCCACATCATCCCTCTCCCTTAGAAATTACATCTTTCAGGATGAGCTGCTCTGCCTCTCAGCAGTGAAGTGCTGTCTAAGCAGGGCTTGAATTTCAACGATGCACCTCAGTGCCTCTTGGGAGGGTCTGATTGAGGTGTAGGGGTACTCTGTGTATGTGTGTGTCTATGCTTGTGTATACCGGCAGGTTGTGTGTCTGAGAGCATCCCTTGCTGCGTATACACTTTGCTGAAGTCACTGACAGCTCTCATGGCTGTTTAGCTGAGCGGAATTTGTTATCCATGGGGGTGTGCGTTAGTCGAGGCCAGGATACAGGCATGACGCTCAGATGTTTTCTCCTGTGGGGCTATCACACCCGTATGCCTGCTGGGTACATTCATGAGGTGCCTCCTCCACACTCACACCTGTCCTTTCTGCACAGGTGAGCTATCTGAGCTTAATTACGTGCCTGCTGGTCTGGCTGTGTGTCTATGTGAGTCAGTGAATGTATGTTTGTGTGTCTGTTTTGTTTTGTCTTTGTCTGGCTGCACTTTCTGTCACTCTGCTTTTGTTCTCTTAAACTGCTGGAGGAATAAACTGGAGCCACTTGGCAATATTTATTAATTCACACAAAAAAGTGTCTAAAGATGTGGAGCATCTTTAATAGGTCAGGCCAAGGTAAAGATAAGGAATAGAACAGCATCCCCTAGAATCTAAGCACCAGTTTTCATGGGAGACATCCAGCAGATGTATAAGAGAAACTTTCACCTGCAAGTCCCAGGATGGAGGGAATATGGGGGCAGGGAGGAGTTGGGTTTTAATGAATTTAAGAGCAGAAAACAGCCAATACCTGTCTCAGAGAACATGGGCAGAAATATCATAGATCATGTTTCAATTGTAAATGGTGGCATTTTAAAAATGTGGGAAAGTAGCATGACAGACAAGCAGAAAAGCAGCAAATATATATATAAAAAAATCACTAACAAGGAATGAAGGAAGAACACGAGGAACTGGATCTTTGCTCATCTGTCACCAAAGGTCACAGCTATATGTTTTGTTCATAGAAATGCGAAATGTACTTCAAAATTATGTTACCAGATATCAGACTATTTCATCTAAATGCCAAATGTAAGTGCATTGGGAAATGCTTCCAGGGGTTCCTGGAAATTATTCATAAAGTTAATCATATTTTTATTGTATTAAACAAATAAATGCTACAAATTTATAGATGAAGCCACAACCAATACCTTACTGTACTTATATAATACTTGTCCTTATTTTCAGTGCAAACAACTTAACTGGAGATAATTTATGTGAAATTCAGGAACAAGACCATACCTCACACACTCCCCTTCTGGTTTCCTTTTATACCGTCCTGTGCTCCAAGCTGTTTGCTCTCATTTTCGTACCCTTGTCCTTTTTCAGTTCATTCACCTCTCATTAGTAGCATGGGGATCTGCCTGGCCCGGGAGCTGCTGCTGGTCCTCCCCGAGGCCTTCCCCAAACCGCAGCCTCAATTCATGCTTACTCCGTTTGTCATTAACTAATAGAAATGCTGTTAAGTCAATATGGGGACGTGGCCTCAGCTGTTGATTGTCTTCTTTTGTTGCTATCACCTTTTTGATCTGACAAAAAGTACACATGAAAGCAGTTGGGTGAAACGCTTCTCCAGCGTCATTTTCCCTTTAGCTGTGCTGTAGGGCCAAAACCTCCTTGCCAGTATACGGACAGTGTGGAACTCAAACCAAACAAACCTGGTAGATTTGACTTAGTGCTTGCTCTTGTTGTTACAGCTTTTCAGCTTGGCGCAGGGCAGTACCCAACACGGACTCTCATCCGTGTAGCGTTGAGAGCTGCCCGCAGCTGTAACTACTTTATTATATTTTGCAATATGGCAAGAAAAACTTCAATACTCTGAAAGATATATCTTTGTTGCTAAACCCAAACATGATAAATAAAAATCTCAAGGCATCTCAAGCCTTAATTGACTGTAAAAAGAAATTTAAAGGGACTGATACAACTTGGTCTGTCGGGCATAATGCTGGAGGTTTGAATAGCTGATACTGAATTAAATGTTATGGGCGGATTAACATAAGCACATCGCGTTCTCCAGCAAACCACAAGAAATGCTGTTTATTTTTCTTCCTTTCTTATGATTTTTAAACAATGTTGCTATGCTACTTTGTCTTGCTGTAACACCATAAACAATTTGCAGACCGCACAAGACCCTGCTGGTGGCTGAGGGCTTACTTGTTTGGTTGCCAGGTTGCTGGGATATCCAGTACATATAAAATACAGTCATATAAAAAGATTTTGTTGTTTTTGCCCTTCGATATTCCCATAATTCTTTTCCTACACACTGACTGGAGTGATGTCAAGGCCAAAGAACTACAGGAAACCTTGAAAGAACGCATTAAAAAGACGCCCTTGATGTTGAATGTTGGGTGCATATTACAATCTACATATAGTGTATATACAGTATGAGGGCGAGGGGAAGTTGGTTTAATTTGTTTACCTGGTGTGTTTGGATATTGTATGATGGAAAGTTTGTTGTTGTTGTTTTATTTCATTCTTGCTTAGCTTTTGTTGAATATTTTGAGGTTATATGAATCCAAATAAATAAGAAGTGTGTTTGTGTAAGCTTCTGCGTGTGCATGCGGGTCCATGTTAGTTTGTGTAGCAGCCCGAATACCCACAACAGCGTTCGCACGCCTGTGTAACTTTACACTTCATATCATGGGGGCTTTCCAGAACATCTTTGTATTTGCTTGTACATACTTCCTCCAGTTTGCACACACTGGAATCTACACTGTGCGCTACCTCCCACCTGCTAGACCTGTGCAATGATTCAGCAACCACGGAAAGCTCAAACTTACTACCCCTTTTTAAACTATTTCAAGTTTAAGATTAAATTGTGTGTTTCTTTAATCGGTAATTGTTATTTGTTACTGAGGGTCATGTGCTCATATGCAATCATTTCTATAACAAAAAATCATTTTATCTGCTTGCACACTGTTACATTTGTGTAAATCCTTGAAAAACAAACCTGTTAATATCTGCAAACTGTAACATAAGCTTTAGTTATTGTAGTGTTCTGTAGTTTTTCTGCATACCTTTAGCACCATACACTAAAAATTGCTGCTGGTTCCTTTGAATAAAGCCAGATGGCTGGGGGATTTTGGCAACCCAGCAGGGCTCTGAGAGAGACATCACAAAGATTTTCAAAGTTCTCCAAAACTAGTGATGTTTGTTTACTTACTTATGATAGGTACCCAAAAACAGGAATTCTCCATTTGGGGGTTGTGAATTTGTGTCTGCTAAATAAAGATATTAACTAGCCTGTGTAGTAACAAATCTCTTTGTCAACTCTTAAATTGGACCACCAACGAGCTCCCCACTTTCTCATACCATGCCATAAACACAAGATCTCGCAATGCAAACAACAACTGGAGGTGGTCGCACTTTGCCACCCATTCTGGTAATGCAGTAAGCAAATGACCAACTTGGCTTTTAGATGCTCGGTTTAGTTGTTTAGAATAAACAGAAACTGAAACGGGTCTATGGGCCATCTGACTGCCACTCGGGTAATTCCTTGGTAAATGGTTAGTCTCTGATTGAGCTTACTAAAGGAGTATAGGAAAAGCTGTATACTGGCACCAGGAGTTTTATCTATCCCTTTATTAGACTCTTAACACTTCATCAGAACTTTCCAGATATTGTGGCTGTTAAAAAAAATGACTGGAGGCATGCCAACCTGCAGCCACGGTAAGTATGACTAGAAGGTGTTGGTGAGTGTTTCAGTGGCAGTTCCTGGAATGGGCCACACTTTACTGGGAACAGTCTGAATCTTTTATACCATTATCTGGAGGTCAAGGTTATTTGTATCAGTCGGCTAAATTTAACAGACTTAAGATGGCAGCTACACTCCATGTTTGCCTTAAAGTATTAGATATTTCATAATATTTAAAGAAACATCCATATTTTCTCCACACTGCCTGCTTTCAACCAGATAAATTGACTAATATACCTTTCAGTGTCTTATTGAAACTGGTCTCAAGAGAACCTTTAATTCCTACCTCTTCCACCAATAAGGATCAGACCTCTGTCCCTCCGTTTCTCATCAAAGGGTACATGTGTCTGCATTGTAACACTGTGTGCTTCCAACAGTCATTTATTATCATATACTTATTTCCAAAAAGGAACCATTTGGGCATTGAAAGTTTGGAGGGGAAAAATGGGAAGGGAAAGAAAAATTTCAACCTGTAATAAAAAACAGACATGCCATGTTGGAGGCAAGAAGCTGACGTCTCATTTGCTGCCAGCACTCCCCAAGGTGGTGGCGGTGGGGGGAAACGTTACATTATAAGGAATGAATTAAGGCTTGGATGCAAAGAGGGCGCTTTAGATGCTCTTCACTTTCATGAAGCCACAGGCAGAACCGAATGCACACTGTTAGGTTGGCTCTTAATAGTTGAATGCTCTTGCAAAAATGGCATCACCATCAACTGCCATGTTCCCAGAACTGAGGTACATTTTTCCACTGTTAAGATGTCCCCAAACAAATTTCAAGACTGCAAGCCCAGCAGAAGGCAGATGTCTCTGGAAAGTACACTGAGAAGCAGAAAAAGCTGTTGATGGAGCATCACAAAAGAATTAATGCTGATATTAGACACTACATATATATATGTAGATCTACATTTTGCATTTTTTTTTTCAAATCTGTGACTGTGCAAAACTAGAACTTACATTTGACAAACAGCAAGATTAAGAGCTAAGCTGGTGTATATGGAGAACATGTCAGTACTTTAATCTTAGTGCCAATGCTTTCCATGCCTGCAGTGGCAGTGCTACAATGCTAATGCTACTGTTGGGCTCATGCTCATTAATTATCACCATAACTGAAGTGTGGTTTAGCTACTAATATTAACTCAGTCATACAGTGTACAGTGCTAGTTACAAAATAACACGTTACTGTAATCATATTACATTTTTTAGTAAGGTTGTAGCATAATACATTATTGTACTAAATTCAGCAATTGCGATTATTTCATTAATAATAATGGATTGGATTTATATAGCGCTTTTCAAGGCACCCAAAGCGCTTTACAATTCCATTATACATTCACACACTGGTGGAAGCAAGTTGTAGCAGCTGTGCCAGGGCAGACTGACAGAGGAGAGGCTGCCATACCGCGCCATCGGCCCCTCTGGCACAAGTAGGCGGTCCCTACCGCCTACTGGCGGACACAACGACCAGGACAGAGAGCCCGGGGATCGAACCGGCGACTTTCCGGTTACAGATGCGCTTCCCAACCCCCAGCGCCAAAAGAACACGAGTGTGATGGTAAAGTGGAAACTGCATCCACGACAGACAAAACTGTATTATGCTGCTAACACAACTTTGGCTACAAGCATGCTAACTCAAAGCAAGCAAAAACCCAGAGTGGTTTTAAAGCTGTGATTGCTGACCTCAGTCCATGGGCCAGAGCCTGATCTTCATCAGGTAACAGAAGCAATGATGAGCAGTCAGGCTGCAGCATCCACTTCTACCTTTTCATGTTTGTACCATGCAATCACTGTGGGGATTTTTGTTGTCGGCTTTGTGTTCAAGAATGATAGTATGTGTTGTCATTGGAACAGGGGTTTGTGTTGGTGTGTGAAACTGTTGTTGCAGGTTTATATTATTAACTAGTAATTATGAGACGTTTCAGGCCATTTTACGGCCTTTACTTTACTTTAAGTAGTGTGACTAATTACTTACTAAGAAAAGCAACAAATAATGTGTAATACATTCCTTTTCTTGAGTAACTACAACACTGTTGGTGATATATGAAACTATTGTCGCCACAGACAATTCTCACCATGAAGGATGGGTCATCCTAGGACCTAGAGATCCTCTTTAACTGCAAATTGTCACGTGGAAGCTATCACAAAAAAACTTGTGTAAATCAGATCAGAATATGCATGATAGCACACAGAGTGCAATGTTAAGAGCAGGGAAAACAGTCTCAACTTTCTGAATCCATCTTGCATGGTGCAAAAGTGTGAAATTTTTAGTAAGAGTTAGAGGAAGCAGGGATGTGATGTAGAGGAGACAGGAGTGGAAGAACAGGTCATTCTCATAAAAGTGGTTTACACTTAGGTCAGTGCAAACAGATGTGCAGCACTGTTTTTGTCCTACGTGGATTTCTAAGCTCCATTAGCTTAGATAATCCTAAACAGGTGAGCAGTGGGTTCTCTTTAAGTGTTGCAAAATTTGAACAATAGGCTTAGCAAAGCAGGTTCTTTTTTATAAGGAGACCTCCATGAAAGACTGCAGCATTTTTTTTAATATATGTTGAGATTAAACACTTTTACCAAATCTTGACAGAAAATAAAATACTATTGTGATTTTTCATTTTCACCTGTTTCCATTCATCGTGCTTACTAAGCCAAGTTGGCAAAATGAAATACCTACACTATTTTTATGTAGAAAGAAACCACCTAAAATCAACATCGTTCCTGTTATTATAATAGTGAAGAAAAAGATTTAAAGCTGTGACCAAATGGATTATTGTGCTGTATTTTTTCATTGATAACAGGGGAAGACATTGAAACCTCTGTGACTTTGTGTGCATTTAACTGCCAGTAAATGGACGGTAATTGATCATTGATGTAATTTATTGACCAGAACACTTTCAAATTTTAGCCAGATCATGTTTTCTTGCATAATTCTTTTGTGCATGTGGAGAGAATAATAGCCATGAACTTCAAAAATTTATGAACGTTATGTGCAATATGCAACAACTTGCAGTTTGAAGGACAGGTTTTTGGATAAGGATGAATAAAAGTTCTTTTTTATGCATGTTTTATGTGTAAAGCAGTCATGACAAGCAAGGAGAGCAGTGCTTGACCACTTAAAATATTACCAAAATGAAGGCGATTTGTCTTCACAGATTTAAGAACAGCTCCAGGACCACATGTAAATTACTGCCATCTTGTTGCAGATGGTTATTATCTCAGGAAGCTACCTCGACTACCAGCTGTGAAATCTGTCATTTTTGTGGATGTTTTCATGCTCCACTTACAAACCTTAGAGCTCGACAAGCTCAGAGTGGAAGTTCGGCAGTCCACATGCAGACCTGTTATTGACACCGACGGCGTGCTATTGTACTAGTCAGACTGCCCATGCCTTAGCTATGCCCACTCTGACATGAGTTATAATCTGCACAGTATTATACAGGTGCACAGGTGTGTGTGGAGGTAGCAGTAACAAATACTGTATACAAGGAAATCACTGTGGTTTATCATCTTAGCAGATCAAATCTACTAGAGATAAGCTGATCAATGATGAGATAACAAAAGTTAATGCTGAGTGCGAAGCAGCTTTTAATAACTCACTAGTTAGCTTTCTGAGAAGATTCAGATAATGGAAAGAGGACGATTAACACAGACAAGTTTAACATGTGAAGGCTCCATCAGAGATCTCCCCACATGACAAATCAGCAAATTAGCTGTGCTAAGCTTAACCAACTAATTAGTGGATAACACCACCTTATTTTCTTATTTAAATTTTTAATACTGAATAGATATTGACAGTTGACTATGCCACACAGGATTCAAGCCTTTTATTTCTTTCACTTTTTATTTTTTTTATTGTATCAGAATAGTTTAATATACTTTGGTATTTCAGGTTCAGGGTCATTTTTGATTGAATGCTAACCGCAAATAATATTCTGAACCCTCTTTAAGCCAGGAAGATGTGTGGAAAGATGATGCCCAGACATTTAGCGCAGGATAGAAAGGCAGGCTGCACAATAACAAATGTTTTAGTCCGGTATTTGTCTTGGAGTGTTAAACAGTAGAATTATTATTATTATTATTATTATTATTATTATTATTATTATTATTATTATTA
>NW_005187529.1:1436194-1458798 GCF_000239375.1 Pundamilia nyererei | reverse complement strand
TAATAATAATACGATTTTTTCTTTTGTTTGTTTGCTTGTTGTGTGTGTGTGCATATATCTTCAGGCTAGCATGCTAATTGGTGTAAACTTTACGGCATCCAATCTATTGTGGGCTTTTCTTTTAGTACTTTTTGCACTAAACATAGTTTGTATATGTGAGATACAGGATATTCACAGCTGCTACTCTGTTTATAGTCCATCCATAACATCTAAGTTTCCCTTGTTTAATTTTACGTTCCAACTTGCTAATCATAGTAATCATAATCACCGTAACTATATTCTCTGCTCCCAATTATTTTCTCCTTTATTTGTGCTTTATTTCCTGCTGCTGTCATTATGGATAATGAGGAAGTTAAGAGAAGCTTACTGATACCGTGAGACAGACTCAGTGTTGCTGTTAAAAATCTTTAAGTACAAATTGTGGATTATTTTAAACAGTTGAAGGTTGTTCCCACAGTGTGTTGTGTGGTGTTACAGCTGATCATAGCAACATTACACGTATAATTGTAGAAATCAACCCACCAACAAATGTGTAGCGGAGCTCACTATTTCAGCTTATCAAAGGACTTTTCATTAAAAGTATATGAAAAGACACAAAAACTGAAGCCGCTTTTGCATTCTCTCCTCTTTGCCAGCAATTCAGTAGTAGTATGGTAAATATATTTTTATGCTGTATGGATCAGAGGATTAAAGCGAATAAATCACATATATGGTGTTTTGCATTTAAGCATGTCGTATGTTTCTTTTAAATGAATAGGCAGTTAAATAATGAGCTCCTGCACCTATGAATCCAACTGAGGAGGAATAAACAAACGATAACGATCAACACCAACATGGATTAAGTTTGAATGATGTGACAACTGATATATGTGGAATAAAGACTAAATGCTACATCCTGAGACATGTTTGGTTTCAGTTTCTAAACACTACAGCTAGCGCCAGGCTATCTATCTATCTATCTATCTATCTATCTATCATTTTGAACAATTGGCAGGATGTAATGTAATATGTGGATGGGTGCAGTAGATATGCATGCATTTATGCACACAGTTGGAAGTGGAACAAATAAAGCCCCGAGGCCTCAAAAGGGAGAACAGGTAATATATTAGAACAATAAATGTCTTATTTATAACTTCATAGAAATTTCCTCCAATGGGAATGAATCTGCGCTTTGGATATGGTTCATGTAATTCCAATTACATATTTGAGAGCTGATGATGCCACAGATAGTGTCTGTGAAACCAAAGCAGACGTTGGATCATGTGAAGATCAAAAGTTGCAGAACCTGCCAGACTCTATCATGACCAACTCTGCTCGCTGACCAAGTGGAAAACATTACCTCAGTTAGTTTACGAGTCTCACAACATGGTGAGCAGATATTTATAACAACAAAAAAAAACAGGCAAACCACAAAGACCATGTCAGGCTCTCAACCAGCTCCACAGGTGCTCAAACAGAATAAAAGTAAAAATGGGAAGAAAACCAAATTTGCCTCTAGGCTGGAGGATAGAGAAAAAAATCTGTGTTCATTTGTGTGTTTATATTTCTTTTGGAAAGGGCGAAAGCAAGAAAGTAACAAATTAAAAACTAGCTACAATTTCACCTGCCTTGGCTACACTCCAGTGTTGCTCCTGTAGGCCACACCTGCAGGAGTAACCAGATGCAATCAAGCCAGCTGATCACGGGTCTTCTTATGTCAAAAGAAAACAGAACATAATAGTTTTGGTAACTACAGGAATATATAACAAAACAAAATCTAATTATACATGCATCATTTTAGAGACACTGGAAATTTTCTTTTAACTTAATGCAAGTATAATACTGTATATCTGCTTTACTTTAGAGTTTGAGTAATGATAGGAATCCAGTGGTGGTGTTTTTCAAGGAATATGCGAAATAGGCAGTGAAGTGTTTGAAGTGTTTGTGGCGTGGCGAGTCTACAATCTTTGTTCTGTGTTTGCACAAACTTAAATCCAAAAAAGTTGGGACACTGGGTACAAAAACAGCGCAATGATTTGCTAATCTCAATAACGCATGTTTTTATTAACAATGGACCACAGAAAACATAGAAAATATGTCCAATGTTTAAATATTTAAATGTTGAAAAAATACTATTTTAATCCATAAGAACCCACGTCACCGCCCCTTTAAAGTGACATTGACTCTCCCAAAGTTTTCCTGACGGTAAAAATGTTTCTGGGCTCTTATGGGTTAAGCTTGTTTAAATTTAATGGCAGCAGCACATCTCAAAAACCTGGAACAGGTCCATGTTTGCCACTGTGCAGCATCCCCTCTTCGTTTACAACAGTCTGTAAATGTCTGGGAACTGAGGAGAGCAACTGCCAGACTTGTTAGGTAGGACAGGATACTGGATTCTAGTAGGTAAGCAATCCTGGGTCTTTTTTGTCATATTTTTAATGTCATGATAGTCATGTCTAGTCCAGGGGTAGGCAACTCCAGGCTTTGAGTGCCAGTGTCCTGCAGGTTTTAGATATCACCCTGGGTCAACACACCTGAATCAAGTGATTAGTTCATTACCAGGCCTCTGGAGAACTTCAAGACACGTTGAGGAGGTAATTTAGCAATTTGAATCAGCTGTGTTGGATCAAAGACACATCTAAAACCTGCAGGACACCGGCCCTTGAGGCCTGGAGTTGCCTACCCCTGGTTTAGTCCCTAAAAAAGATGTCTGTGAAGGTTTTCAGTCATCCAGGTCATCGTAGTCAAAGGAGCTTGCAAAGAAAAGCGTCTGGACTTCTTTAAGTTACTTGACTTCTTTAAGTTACTTGAAGAGAAGTAAGCTTCTCGGATGAGAGGTGAAACGTCTTCAAGTAACTTAAAGAAGTCCAGACGCTTTTCTTTGCAAGCTCCTTTGACTCCCTAAAAAAGACTTTATCTAAATGGGTTCATATGTTGCTCTAAAACCTGTATATATTGTTCAGCACTAATGGTGCCGTTCCAAGCTGCCCATTTCATCCACTGATGCATCCTCATGGCATCAGACATGGAGGCTTTTGAACTGAGCACTGAAAACGAGCTGGATTGGTCCTTCCCCTCTTTAGCTCAGAGGATGTGGCGTCCATGAATTCTAAAAAGGATGTCAAATTTGGATTTGTCTGACCACAGAGCTGTTTTCCACATGTTCATATGTGGCTTCTTCTATCCGTCAGAGAGATGTAAGCAGCATTTGTGGAGGGCTTGGAGAACTGTGTTCACAAGACTGATTTCTGTAAGCATCCCTGAGCCCATGCAGTGATGTTCATGACCCAATCGTGGCTTTTTTTTAAATGCAGGGCTTGATGATCACAGGGAATCCTATATTGATTTTTAACCTTGTCCCTTGCAAACAGAGATTTCTCCAGATTCTCAGAATCCTTTGATAATATTATTTACTGTAGCTGATCAGATCTTCACAGTTTTTAAAATTTTACAATGAGTAACATTATTTTGAAATCGCTCCACAGATGCAGTTTTTTGCACATTGGTGAAGCTCCGCCCATCTGTACGTCTAACTGTTTTTATACCCAGTCATGTTAGTAACCTGTTGCTGATTAAGCAAATTAGTAATGAAATATTCCTCCATGTTTCTTTTTAGTACTACTTGCTTTTTTGCTTACTGTCGCTTTAATGCCCCATTCCACTTTTTTGAGACATGTTGCTGCCATCAAATAAAAAATGAGCTCTTTTAAAAAAATAAAATAATAAAATGTCTCAGTTTAAGGATGTGTTTCTTTGCTCTATTGTGAATAAAATACGTATAATTATGTGATTTGAAATCATTGCATTCTGGTTTTATTAACTTTTTACACGATGACCTAACTTACTGCATACATGTGGTGTTGAATTCAGAAAAAATCTGAAGAACTGTATGTAGCCAAAATTTGCAAAAGTCAGAGTAATGGCGAGACGCTACAGTCATTTGTCAAAACTCCAAGACACTTTTATTTGTGAATATATAAAAGAATCTGACGTTGTATGAAAGGAAAAATAGATTGATGAGTCGGAAAATGCTCTAGGTGAATCCAGCATGGATGTTCACATCAGGTTTGATGTTACAGAAAGTTCATCAGGTTCAACTTTATGATACAATGCTAACAGAACCTAAAATGGAACAAGCACGATGTTGGCACTGACTTGCAAGTGGGGTGAGCCATGATTTGTTTTCATTTGCACACTATGAGGTATCAGCCCCACATAAACACATGTGACCTGTATCACTCAATCTCTCTGACATACTGAGCTCTAAAAAGCACAGAGGCACTTGGCCTTTTCAAGCTTGGTCAGCATTGTTATGATCCTCTGTCCTCATCTGTAAGCAAATGAAAAATTATAAATGAATTATAAAAAGAAAATGTCAGCTACTTGGCTCATTGTCTCAAATGAAATCAGCACATCATCTTTTTTTTCCAACTCAGTGCTTTCTTTGAGCTAAATTTTTTTTAATGCTTTGGAGCAGCAAAGATGCATTTTCTTTGTAATTCATAAAGATTGCGCTGTTTCTCTAAACAAACCTTGGTAGCCTGTTGCTCTGCATGCCATGTTTGCAACTGGTGTGTCGAGCATATATTGGCTGATGCTGTGATGCACCTGGCACATGCTCTCTGGCTTCCTAACAGGGCCTGACAAGTCTGCTTCATGCAGGTCCAGAAGAGGAAAATGCTGTAGCTATGATGAAATGGCAGGTCATTACTAGTATCTCCATGGGATCTGTACGTCAGCCAGAGGCCGTATAAGGGAACACAAAACTCAACCTATTTAAGTACTTGCATGGCAGTAATATCCAATTATTACGAGATCGTGTTCTTGTTTTTCCCAGTAAGTACAAGTTTGTGCTAGTCTTAAGATTAGAAGGTGAGAGTGGTACATACACACATATGTACACATAAATGTACTGTATATACTAGCTCACTAAATAACACTAAATAATGGAGAAAACTGATTTGTTGCTGAAGTGATTGCTAGAAAAATGCTTCTACTGCACACGGTATGTGTCCTTCTGCCCGGTGTGCCTTTGCATGCAACGTACGTGTGCACTTAAAATGTCCTTGCATTTTTTATGCTTTTCGGTGTGCGTATGTGTGTGTGCGCATGCATTTTGCACTTTTGAAGCCACCCCTCTTTGATGTCAACTACCTGAGCTGAAAGGGTAACGTGAGAGCTCAGAGCCACAATGCTGCTCTCACCTGTGTCCTTTGATGATAGGACAGAGGCTAAGTAGACCAAACCATGAATGTCTCTGTCATGGAATACACACACAATCATGCACACAAGAGGAGATATTCTCCATGACCTTTTATTGTGGTGAGTGGACAGTTCAAACCACTCCAACTGCCTTTGTTGGCTGCAGCTCTGATGCGCTCCTGTTACGGGGGTGAATGGATGGGTGTCAGGCAGAGGTAAACGCCTCTCCTCTCTCCATCACTCACCTCTTGCTCTGAGAGTCACTGAAAACTTTGGATGATACTTCGTGTCTCTCTGTTTCTCTGTTTCTTTGTTTAGTTGCATTTTTTATGATTCACTTCCTGCTTTCTTTTACTTGAGGACTGGCTTCAAAAGTCATTGTTACAGCAGCATTATCATGATTATTAGTTGATTCCCCCCAGTCGCACATATTTCGGCTGTAATACATAATTTCTGCTACAAGAGGGTGGTGGTGGTGGGGACTGTGGCGATTTTTGACAAAGTCGTAAACTATTTGTCGTAAACACAAATAAACCTTATCTTGTGAAGTATATATTCACATTTTATTTAAGTTAAATGGGCAGCATTGATGCTTGGTCATGTGGGACAGCTTTGCCCACAGGAGGGAGCAAAAGGGACATTTGTCATTATGATCCACAACCTTGTTTTGGTTACAGTCTTTTTAGTTTGTTTCCTTTTGGTTTTTCAGAATCCAGTTAAGTGAAGTGTGTTCCTATATCATCTCATATTGTATATTTTTTTAATGTTATGTTTGTGTTCTACATTGAGTTTGTGGTACCAGTGATGATCAAAAGGTTTTGGGGGTTTTTCAGCAGTTTAAATCTTCTAAAGGACTATGTCACACCTTTTTGCAACATGTTTTACAATACGTCATTGTTTCCAAAATGAACTAGTTGCTGGTCCTGAGAGTGACAGGACTGAGAAGATCCCCTATGGACATTTGAACCAAAAACTGTGTCAGGTCAGTACAAGGTCAGACCAGCGAGAGATTGTGTGTGTGTAGGTGTGTGTGTGTGTGTGTGTGTGAGAGAGAGAGAGAGATAATACTTCCATGAGGTAACAATTCGTAATATCTCTCTTCTCTTCTGTCCCTCTGTATCAGTCCTAACCCCTCCTTTCATACACAAACCCACCGTTCAGCAGGCAGAAGCAACCCATTGTCAACCAAACAGGCACTGAAGGATCCTGTCCTCCAGTTGCTTCATCCCTCCAGTCATCCCTCCACTCCTCAGAGGGGGTGACAGTGACCTCTGTCTGAAACAGAATAGGTGCTGCACCTGTGGACAGAGGAAGTCTCATACAGGCTACTTTGAGCCATTCTTCTCTTTGGCCCTCAATATCAATGTCATACAGCACCAGGTTCCAAATAGAGCTGCAAACATAAGCCGTTTTCACACATGCACTGCAGCCCAAATCTTTTCTAGACATATACTGACAGAGATGCACGTGAGAACACAAATGTTGGACTTTAAATGGTCTTTAAGTTTGTGTGTAATTAAAGGTCCTGTGAATGTAGTTAGTGAGTCTTTGTCCTGCCTCCTGCACACTCTAGTCAGGCAGCTCCCTCAACTAAATAAAACTATTTCCAGACATGAGAACAAAAATTAAGTGGACTATCTCCTGCTATGAGCCTGAAGCCTTATTCACCGCCCGTCCAATTAGTAGATGACCCACTCTACCGCCTTCACTACAGCCACCCCATAAAGGCAGCTTATCACAGTACCGCACATTATTTCAGTGAATTGGTGCTTGATCATGTATATCTATGGCAACAGGACAAAAAACACCTGAATTCAAAGATTAAGAGACTGTGTGGCCCTATACTTTTGTCCATATAGTGTAAATGACTCCAACCAACTCATTATTTCTCAACTGGACAACTTGATTTCAGTCCTAATTCTGTCATTCTGTCAGTGACCCTGCCTGAACCAGCAGAGCTTTAATCACAGGATGTCCTCTCACTGCTGGCTGACAAAGCATGATCAGCCCTCCTCTCCACGTGAGATCTGAATTTGTGATTCAGATCTCATGTGGAGAGGACGAGCACACCACATGAAGGCGGGAGAGAGTGAAGGACAGGGAGAATGACAGAGATACGCACTCACACATGTCATATAATGTCTGTGCAGTCAGAAAGAAAGAAGTAGTTGGGATTTATTGATAAAAATGATCCACTCTGCATTCTTAATCTGGAACTTCAGAGTACAAAGTGAGCGAGGCTTGTGGCAACATTTTCCTCGTAGCTGACATGCTGTCTGCCATCTCCCTTGTAATGCTGAATTCAGGGTGCAACATCAAAACAGTGGCTTAACAGATGAATCACATTGCATTAAAGGGCTGGAATGGATGCTGAACACAGTGCATTGTGTTTTAATGTAAAAAGTTTCTTTGTAGCCCAAATGCATATGCAACCTCTTATGGGTTTCATCATTAAATGTTCCAGTTTCTGCAAGTTGAGTTACTAGAAAGAGGTAGTAGTTATTAATGGGTCTGATCATCAGCCTATCAGTCAGGCACCTGTTGGAAAAGGGAAAAAGAAAAGGTGCTACAAAGGAGGCAGGGCCCTCTGAACTGAGAGGCTGACTTTGCACTGCAACACAGAATCAGAGCTCAGAACACGCCTTGTTAGTCTTCACAGTTGCACCTAGTTATGAACAACCATTATTCTAAACTCTTGAAAGATTTCAGGTCATACGAGGTCAACCAGAATGTGCACACACTATTTTTTTTTTTGCTAGTAATACATTATTACATCAAGTCTAATGAACTTATTTAACCATCTAATAGATGTGTTTCTGTATGAGTATTGTGAATATATATTTCTCTCTGAAAGTGCAACAAAAATAGAGCCTGATTCTGATTCCCTGTTGGCCAAATCCTTAGAAACTGAAACTGTTAAACTCATTTTCAAGAAGCATCTGTTCAGAGTCAAAGCTCAGACATTCTGTCATCAGATAATTATATTACAAGTATACACAATGCTAAGATATTAAGAAGTATTAAAAATCACATTCAGACAGAACCACTGTCTTCCAGTAGCTTTGTGTCGGGAGATAAAGAACAGCACATCTGCTTAGTGTCAGTAATCTGCAGCGGCAGCGGGTTGGAGGGATGATCTGGTCGAAGGGAGTGTGTGGCACTGGTGGGTGATTTAAACTCATGAGGTGATGGCTCTGCTTTTCCTCTTTCCAAATGGGGGGAAAGGCCTAAAAACATTTATGATTTAATACACACCTCCATACTGTCTTAGCGGATCAGGTTAGAGCCAACATCTTCCTCTCTTGTAACACTGACCAAGTGTTACATACTGACACTTGGTCAGGAATCCTTCTTCTTTAAGACTGGAGCACTATTTTAAAACTATAGCACTATTTTCCAGTGTGCAGGGTATTTCCTGAGAAAGCCATTTTGCCTCATAGTGATAAATAACAACTTGTAGAATTCAGAATAAAGAGGGTGGTTGGGATAACAGGAAGACACGAGTTGGGCCCTTTGTGGAGATGACATGTTCTCTCCACGCTTTTGTGAGTTTTCTCCAGCAGCATGGATTAGTTTTGTTTTCTATTATTATGATATGCTGGTATTTGTCATACTGCAAAATTTAGTTTGCAACAGCACAATAAGACAATACAACAATACACTTGACTCACAGTAACCATATCCACTGTGGCTCCTTAGCATGCTTGAGTGGACAAATTTAAGCAAATTGACAAAGACTAAAGATTTCCTGTGTTTTTGTAAGTAAGTTTTGTAAGTGCACAATATGATTTCACTTTTTATGTTCCTCTAAAGATGAGTTTTTATTGTACTTTCAATAAACTTTCTTGTTTTTTGCCACACCTGGATTTAGTTATAGTTAAGTGTTTGTAGTCAAAACCTGCTTATATTTAAACATTAAGTTGATGATTTAAGGATACATGATAAGCTTAAATTTTCAATTATAAGAACAAGGAAGGTGAATCAAACATCAATAACTAAGCTATGTTGAACTAATTAATGTTTATGCCCATGTCTAATATTTCAGTGACTTCTCTGATTAGGTGCAGCTAGCAATCACATCAACACACCAAGTGACCCATGCCTGGGCGAGGGTTGCCAACTTTTTAATATCAAATAAGGGACACTCCGGAGCACAATTCATAGCAAGCTGGGCACAGTCTAAATATGTGACACTGCAAGTAGCGATCAATACATTTAAGGTAGAATAAGGGATGAACCAATTTTGCTCATTATACGTCCATCCATCGATTTTCTACTGCATATCTAATATAATGGGGGTGGGTTGGGGAAGCCTGTCCGACAGACTCAGATAGATTTGCCAGTCCTAATGTAAAAAGACAGACAACAAGTCATACTCGCATCTGCAACTATGGCCGATTTAGAATCACCAGTATGGATGTCTTGGGGTTGTGAGAGGAAACGGGAGTACCTGAAGAGAACCCGCACAGGCTCAGGAAGAACATTTAAGCTCCACACAGAGCTTACCTGTTCGAACCCCTGTTCTCTAAAACCAGGTGCTGATAGTACACTGCAGAAAGTCTCAGACTGTCTTAGCGACATACATTGCTGGATGTCTCTGAACTTTCTCAAACGAAATCATGACAAAACCAACATTATAATCTTCGGTAAGCAGGACTCTATTAGTCTCATAAGAAACAATTTGGGCCCATTATCAGCTAATGTACATCCCCGTGTAAAAAATCTTGTTTTCATTTTTGATTCCACTCTCAAGCTGGACAAGCAAATAAATTCAGTTGTTCGTGGCAGTTTTTTCCAACTCAGGAGATTTCTAAACTCAAAAATATCCTGTCATCTAAAGACCTGGAAACTGTTATCCATGCTTTCATATTGTCACGTCTTGACTATTGTAACTCTCTCTAATTAGGCATTTGTCACTCAAGCCTGACCCGCCTGCAACTGGTTCAAAATGCAGCCGCAAGGCTCCTGACGGGTACTAGAAAGAGAGAGAATATTACCCCGGTACTCGCATCTCTACATTGGCTACCAGTTAAACATAGAATCGATTTTAAGGTTTTACTATTTGTTTTTAAAGTTCTCCATGGTTTGGCTTCTTAGCCTGCACTTACCCAGTCGATCTCTGCGCTCCTCCAGTCAGATGGTTTTATCAGTTCCATGCTCCCAGCTCAAATCTAGAGGTGACAGGGCTTTCTCCATTGCCGCCCCGAGACTCTGAAATAGTCTTCCCCCCTTCATAAAATCCTCTTCATCCTTGGAAGTCTTTAAATCGAATCTCAAGACCTACTTATTTTCTAAGGCTTTTGGATCTCTTTGATATCTTTTTTATTCTGTCTATTTGGTCTCTTATCTTATTGGATGATGTTGTATGTGTATATACGTTATGTTCACATATGTGTGCTTGTGTGTGGATGTGTACAGTTTTGTAGATGTATGTGCATATTTGCATGTACATTATATGCTATATACTCTTACATGTCTTACAATTCTTTTTAAAATGTTTTCTTTCTATTTTAATTCTTTTATTATATTATCCCTCTGTTCAGCACTTTAGCCGACACTTGATGTCTTTTAAATGTGTTATATAAATAAAGATGACTTGACTTGACGAACCCTTTTACTGTGAGGTGACAGTGCTAGCCACACACTGTGAACAAATTAGGGTTCTAAATAGAACTGGGTTGAGGATTCTGTTTAATTTCCTTGTTTTGGTCAGTGATCACAAAAAATAACAGTCATATCAAGTACAGGAGATGTCAGCCAAAACCCAGAAAACTGTGTTTATACACCACTCTGCATTTAATCATTATTTTTTTTATTAATCCATGGCTCTCTTCCACAGTGTGTCGTTTATCCTGTCTTCTTCCCTACACCCCCAACTGGTCATAACAGATAGCTGCCCCTCCGTGAGCCTGGTTCTGCTGGAGCTTTCTTCCTGTTAAAAGGGAGTTTTTTCTTCGTACTGTCGCAGAGTACTTGCTCAAAGGGGGTTGTTTGATTGCTGGGCTTTTCTCTCTAATAATGACAGTCTTTACCTTGCAATGTAAAGCGCCTTGAGGTGACTGTTAAATAAAAATAAAACTACAAATAAAACCAGTGTAACAACACCCTAAATTTTGTGAGTTTTTCAAGAACCGCTGTGATACTGCACTGAATATTTTAACGGAGAGAAACAGAGATATCAGGTAAAAGCTAATAAAGAATCTTCTCGCTGTTTTTCTCTCTGGTCTCATTAACCTACCGAAAAGTGTACTTCTGCCTTGCATAAGTACTTAAGCATGACACTTAAAGCCTCTTTCTCTCTTCTCCCAAAGCTTACTTTACTGGGCGACCGTGGCTCAAGAGTTGGGAGTTCGCCTTGTAATCGGAAGGTTGCCGGCTCGGGCAGTCTCGGTCGTTGTGTCCTTGGGCAAGACACTTCACCTACCGCCTACTGGTGTTGGCCAGAAGGGCCGATGGCGCGATATGGTGGCTGATGGTGCGATATGGCACCCTCGCTTCTGTCAGTCTGCCCCAGGGCAGCTGTGGCTACAACTGTAGCTTGCCTCCACCAGTGTGTGAATGGGCGCTATACAAATACAGGCCATTTACCATTTACTTCACTGTATTTCTCCCTCTGATTAAAACCCTTCATCTTATCTCTCATTAACACCAGTTAATTATTTACAAAATTATCTTAGACACTGGAAGGGTTTATGGAAAAGTATAGCACAAAGTTATCGTTTTATGACTATCCTACTCTTTTCCTTAAAAGGCTTTCTCTGATTCATCATCTATGGGTGTCTGCATAAAAGTATCTACTTAGAACTATAATAATGGTTCTAGTTTTGGGCAAATTTCTTTCCATGTTTCTTGTGTTTTCTAGTACAGTATAGCATGCATGCATCTCTGTGTGAGTGTTTATATGTTTCTGTCCGTGTGTCAATGTATGTGTTACCTGGGGTCATAACTTTACCCAGGACAGTTTTATAAAGTGTGGTGGAGCCAGCAAAGCAGCAGTAAATCAGTTTTATTTGCTGTGTGTTGGGGGTCAACTCTCTTGACACCCCAGGACCCTGACACCGCAGGAATGGACTGGCTGGCTTTTGCTTTTGCAGCTGTGTTGTTGCTGGTAGTGAAGGGGGGTTTATTTTTACATAGATGTGGTTCACCTGAGGAAATGGAACGGCTGCTAATGCGTTTTTGCAAAACTGAGTTTAGTTTGGAAAGCCTCTTACAGGAATGATTAAAAAACATGCTTATTCATTTTATTGTGAAATACAGATGAGAGCCTCTTTGCTGTCAATTCAACAGAGCGGAAATGGAAAAAAATAGCCTTGCTGTGTCCAGACATAAATCTGTCTATCATCACATTAAACATGTTAGTGGGCTTCAAAAGTGCTGGTAGAATTTTTATTTTTATTTTTTTACCTTTGAAGCATGCTATTTCCCCTTATTTCCAGACTTTATGCCAAGCTAAGCTGCTGCTGGCAATAAATAAATATCCACCATCTTACAGTTATCCAGTTCCTAGCCTATCCTGGCTGTCATAGGGCAAGATGCATGGTACACCCTGGACAGGTTGCCAATCTATTGCAGGGGTAACACACAGAGACAGGCGACCATTCACACTCACACCAGGACCTTCTTGCTGTGAGTTTATTGCATCACTGCACCACTGTGCTACTCCTATGAATAAATCTAATAAACTGGATTCAAATAGACTGCGCATCAACAACCCTTTCTCTCCACTGCAGTTTAGATTAATTACTGCAAAACATATTGTAAAAGAAATTTCACACCAAATAAATGTCATTCCTGTAAATGTGGTTAAACCTCCAACATCATCTCCTGAGTCAAAACTGCAATGTGGAAGTTTAGGCTTTTCAGCTAGGCTTTGCTGTCATTGTTTTGTTTAGATGGGATGTGAAAATATTTCTTCCTGCCATGTGGGGAATGATGTAAAAAGTTTGAGTATAAGGTGAGGTGAATGGGTTTGGGGAGAGATGATGCATATTCAGTGTTGGGAAGGTTACTTTTAAAATGTATTCCACTACAGATTACAGAATACATGCCCCAAAATGTATTTTGTAACGTATTCCGTTAAAGAGTCAATGGGAGTAACGTATTCTGAATACTTTGGATTACTTAATATACTGTCATGCTTTTTACGACTACATGGATGTACTATTGATGTGTGATTTATTACTATTACTGGAGGTTGCTGGCCATAAAAATACCAACTAGATTTTTAAATCTTAATATAAAATGAGTAACAGTAGGGTGGACATTAGGTAAGGCTTCACTTTTTGCAGTGATCTCGTATAGAAAACTATTTCTGTATCATTATTATGTTTTCTTTTTGAATGCTTTCAGAGCTGCACATGACAGCGAGCAGGTTGTTAATGCTATCCATCAAGTCTAACAGTCTGCAGTCTATGAACTAACCTCAGCTAACGCCAGCTAACAATGTTAGCTTGGTGGCGAGTAGACTTAGCTACCACAACTAACACAAGGTAGTTGTGGTAGGCTAATATTAGTTTTTACTTACTTTTACTTACTTCCAGATGTTTCTTTAGGTTGGAGGTGGAGTCTCTTGACGCTGAGAGCAACTTGGTTGCTGGCAAACAGAGTTTGCATTGCACAGTCAGATTTGGCCCATCTCTTTCTTCTTTAAATGTGAAGTGGTGTCGGAATTTCCAAGTAAGAAATGCATTCCTGCACGTGCACTGCTGGCTCTGTTGTGCTGACTCCGGGTCCATTGTGTACCTGATGCCACCAACATTAACAGGACGCTTACATTAGTGCCTCTTTTTGGGGGTTTCCGGCAATGTGTTTAATTACCAAAATTAGAGAGGAGCTAGCCTAAAATATGAATCTCTTTGCTATTTGGGCTGATTGGGATCTGATGAATGTAAAAACAAAGAATGATCTTTTTACCTGATTTTGCTCTACAAGGGCCTGATATCCACATATGAAGACATTTGTTTTAAATTTCGATAGAACAGTAGCAGTATAATGTTCTCGTAAGTGGATATCAGGCCCTTGTAGAGCAAAGTTTAGTATTTTGGTCTAGACAACCCAAAATGTGATGTCCACATATGTGGATGCCAGGTCCTAGGAGGATTAAGCGTTAACTGTAACGGAATACAGTTACTCATATTTTGTATTTTAAATATGTAACGCTGGTACACATATTCCATTAAGCCACAAGCTTTGTTGTTGTTGTTGTTTTTTTAGAACATAATCAGCACTTTTCAGCTAGTTATTTTTATGATGGTTTAACAAATCAGCCTGTTACAAACATTCTTTTATTCCATTATGTCAACATCAATGTCAACCTCAGTGATGGGTCAGGCTAAGCAATAAGTCAATTGGCTCGTGATGAGCATTAAGTGAAATGTCTCAATCATGGCAATTGTAATGGTTACTTGCATATCGAAATATCATTAACGTTCTCTGCATACCAACTTCTTATAGATGTGCCCAAAGTCCTAAAGAGCCAGGCTGACACGCACACCCTTGATATAAACACTGCATGGGAATGCAAACAGACTAGTCCTGTCAGTTCAGCAAATTCCTTTTCAATAGCTCATTCCTGAATCTTGGTTGAAAATTTCCAATTTTTTTTTAATATCTCTTAAACAAACTACTGTTTTATTTCGCAAACTGACTTCTCCGTTATTGTTTGAAAATACAAACTGTGGCTTGGAATGAACCATTGGTTGTATGTGACTGAAGCGACTGCTAGTGAAAAAATCGAACCAGTCTAAAAACACATTAAACTGATTTCCTGCCTGTAAGGACACCTTTATTTTTTTAGATAGTTGTGTTTGTTAGAATAATACAAATCAAAGTAAAAGCTAAGACCAAAACTCATGCTTTTACATTCAACATTTGCCAGCTGTGCCACAGGGAAACTGTTTCAAACAGTACCCACACACCTCTGCACATGTGCTTTGGTGTGTAGATTAAGATGCATTGATATTCAGCAGGATTAGGAAAATTCCCCTTCACACATTCTGTCAGTCTGGGGGCAATTTCCCGTCCAAGTATGTCTGAACGCGCGTGAGTCTGTATGTATTTGCATACACCTGTTTTATGTTTCATTGTTATCAACCGTGGAGGTCTTTCTAAGCACATTACAGACTCCAGTAGTCAACAGATGCCTCCTCACTGAGTGAAAATTTGCCTTCAGGTTGTGTGTGTAAGACAAAAAAGTAGAAAGAAAAACCAACAGAGACAACATTCTTTTTCGCGCGCACCTAACTGACTAAAGTTTTAGTTTTTATTAGATATCATAAAGTTATAATTTAAGACTTGTTGCACAAAAACATTTAGTTAGTTTGATTTGCTCAGATGTTAAATGTTTAATTCATCATTTCTGAAACTGTTTAAGCTAAACATAGATTGCGTGTTGTTTCTTGAACCAAAATCTAATCCAAAAAGCCATCAGTTGGTTCTTTTCCAGAGGACATGGACCCATTTTAATGCAATATGATTAAGTCAAGGCCCTGTGACAGAATGACCCTGCTGCTCATCCTATGGCAGGTGGGACATGCAGTTGGAAATTGAATAATGATAATAGATGATAGGTTTATATATCTCAGAACTAAAGAGAGTGACAAGACAATGAAGACAGTTTTAATTCATGTTTGAATTCAGAGAATTCAGATAGAATTTAGATATAATTCAGATAGAATTTAAATATCTATATTCTTTACATTTTTAGAATGAATTAGAATTAAATGTTTTGTACAGACATACTCTGTATGATAAGACATACACCTAATGCAGGGAGCAGGTCCTACTTACCACTGGCTTCATTTGCATTTTGAATGTTTGTTGGCCACAGGCTGTCAAGGCAGGGGTACTGAATGAAGTCAAATTGCTACAATCATATTTAAACACCAAAAAATAGCAAAAGTGTACAAAGTATCCCCCCAAAATATTGTCTAAATAGAGTGCAAGTGGTGTAATCATTTAACAAGTCACATTAGTACTGTTTAGTAAGTTTAAATATTGAGAAAGCGAGTTCGGACATCTATGAAAAAGTGTGTGTGTTTGAACTGGAATCATTTTTTCTGGGTCAGCGCAAAATCCAGCGAAATTCAGGAATGGTGTCAAAACTGGCAACAGCCTAGAGTCGTTATGGCAGCACTTCCTGGTTAATGGTGTATGAAGAGCCTTTGATCGCCTTTCAGAGCCTAAAGCCACCATCAGAGCAAAGCAGGAAGTAGAAAAATGTGTTGAGGCCAGCAAATGACTTGCTAATTATCAAAACTACCCCTTTTTTGTATTGTGGTTATCTACAAAATGAGTTTAAAATAGTTTCCGTGGCTTGTCCAAACACATACTATGTGAATGAATTCAACTTTAACAATCCCTGAAGAACATGCAAGACTGTTTTTGATCTTTTCCTTTTTTCTTCAAATTTTTCAGTAAAACAGCTTCATGGAAGTGCTTTGAGTCTCTGATTTACGCTATAGATAAAACCCGAATAGCAGCTGCTACCAAGCTGCTCTTTCAAACTGAGAAACTAATTTAGAACATTTCCCTAAGCTTTCAGCAGGAATATGGTACGTGATATCATCTGCGGTGTACAAATGGATTTAAAAAGAAAACAGGTCCCGTGATTTTGCCTGCTTGAAAGTTGCAACCACATCAAAAGCAATAAAACAGCATGTATGTCTAGCGGCTGACACATTATATTAAGCCACTTAATATCTTCAAAAACACAATTATATGTAGTCTGCATGCAGTTTACACTGACATTAATTTAAATAATGTTAACACAGAAGTACCAAGCGCTGGTATCAGTGAATCTTAACCATAGTTTTGAAAGTTTTCATGCTTCAGTTGTCTTTCCGTAAGAGCATTAATGTCTTATCAGGTTTGTTATCATCCGCTGTTGGTATGCATAGCTGGAAAATTAAAGTCACACTCAAATTAACCTCTTGACAGGCATGCTCACTCTAAGCTCAGTAATTTATAAGCGAAAAAGCGAGGAAGAAAAAAACGCCTCCTGCTCCAGTGTGTATTTTTATTAGTAAATACGATGTATTGTGCCCCAGAGCCCCCTCTTTTTTATTCCAGCCTCCTGCCAAACGTCAAAGCCCAGGCTAAATTAATACAAACCATGAAGCCATGTGCTATTTAACTGGACACAAAATCCTGGCAGAGCACCAGATGTCCATTATTATTTATTAATTTATTTTTAATTCTCCAAATGCTTTGCAGATGTTTCGCATACCTCATGTTTTTGAGAGACGACGTGAAAGAGTAGTAGTGGTATCTAACATGTGCTGAACGTTTGAGAAAGTCTGCAGGCGGCGCAGTCTGTTTTAGTTTATTTTCAGGTGCGCCTCTATCTGAAATTCCTGCACCATCTGTGGTTGTGTGAGATAGAATTTGTAACAACCATGAATCATCCCGGCTTTTCTTTCTAATCTGCTGCTTTGTGTTTTGGACAGGGGAGTTTACATAAACACACAAACACACACACAGAGTTCATGAGTATGCCATGTAGCTATAAGACATCTTATTTTCACTGTGTTACAATCCCGATCTAAAGACTGCCAAAGCGGTAAAAACATGGTGCTCGGTGACTACGCGTTGTGTCACCACTGTGCTGTATATGTCTGTAAACCATCACTCCTCTTCCAAAAACTCTGATTGAGTCATTAAATCCATCCGGCAGTGAATCTTTGTGCTTATTTGTAAGTACAAAAACACATTAAAGCCTATACTTCCTACACAAACACACAGAGCTGCACTTAGTGTACGGTACAATCATAATGACTAACTTTGACCACATTAATACTGAGGAACACCAATAAGACCACAACAGTCCAAACCTCAGCTGTTTATAGAGACTTACTGTTTTCTCCTACAACAAAGCATTAGACTGCTTCTGTAATGGGGCTTGTTTGAAGTCTTTAATTACTTTTTAATGGTACAGGGTAAGGTGGATATTAAGTACTACACGTGTGGTTTTTATGGTTATTTGCCATTGCAGTACTCTGTGTGCTATATTAGGCCCTGCCAGATGCACTTATCGTGTAGTGTGTTGTCTTAAATAGCAGTCTAACGATATTAATAAACAGGTGCTCTGTGAAATATTTCATCTTTTGTCAAGCAGAATCTGACATTACCTCATGCTAGAGCAGCAACTGGGTTGCGATATTGTTCTGGCGAAACAGAGTCTGTCTGTTGCCATTTGTAGCCTTTAGTGAGGTCTACAAGCTATGTGGGTGTTTTTGTACATATAGCCTGTTTGGTGGAATGGATCACCAGTGACTCACGTTTTGAGATGTATTATATTTATTTCTAATGTGGTAAAAGTGGTCTTTGTTCTGCATGTATATGTAGGTGCGTGTCCACTGTCTGGGAAGGGACACCTCGGTCTTACTGGAATTTTGTGACCGCAGTGGTTAGCGGTCACTCAGTCATTGCACAATAATAAAACTAAGTCTGTGCAGCTTCGGTAGCATTTTTGAGAGACTGTACAGCGCTCCTTTGAGCTAAATGGCAGCTTGGCCTCAGTAATGATGTGAATCCATTTAAAGCATTATTATAAAAACACTTTCTAATTATTACTATACAAAATGTGCAGCTGATTAGTTCAGCAGATCAAAAAAAGAAGTTTTGAACGATTCAAACATTAGACATTTAACGTTTTCTATTGTTTATATCTGATTGCATTATTAGTAAGTTAAAAGCTAAACTCACTTATATTCTTCAAATGATCCTGCCCAGCTCACTTTCTGACTTCCTCCTTTATTCTGTAATGAGATGAGTGAAATTCAAATAGGGCCAGCGGGCTGGACTTTATAGGCCTTGAAGTGGAGACCCGAGTTACAGGTAAATGGGGACCCTGTTTGCAAGGTGCAGTGCTTTACAGGGGTCTAATCCAGCAGTAAAGTCGCAGAAGAGAAAAAGAAAGAAGGAAAAAAGAGAAACAGTGAGTGTTCCTTTACATTTGCCCACTCTCTTTCCTTCACATTTGGTCTGGAATCCAGTAACATAGGTTTCATATATTTTTCCATGATTTAATTGGCATGGGTATGCCTCCAGGTTTTACACTCATTGGGGTCTTGGGGTTTGTTATAAATGTGGTAAAAATTATCCACTGTTCTGCCACATACATGCGCCTGTTAATGCCTGGTGAGACCTAAGCTTCTCAGACATAAATCTTGCTTACATGCATGAACAAATTCTGCAGCTTGCAGTGAAAAAACAAGCAAACAAGCATAATATTCAGTATTAGTTAAGTCCAAATTTAAGGTGAGTTCTCTGAAAATTACATTCAGTGTCTTAATTTATAATTTCAGTGTTGATCAGATTTCACTTTGCCAGCACAGAAACTAAAATTCTAATCTTCCCCATTAAAACTGCAAAATACTCAAGAGGTCTCACGGAGGAAGTGAAAACCTTAAAAATGGATCAAGCTTTGCGATTTTGAGCACTTTTGTTTGACGCCTGTCCCGTGCTTTCTATAAGTGCCAGGCTTTCAGAGTGGTGGCAGTGGCTTTGGGCTCATTGTGTTGTTTTCCCGCTGCACTGGCATGGCCTTGGTCACGTTTGATGGTTGATTGGACGTGAAAACACTTGACTGCATTCTGGAAGCTGCTAAACTGTCAGGCTTCCTCTCCCCCCGTGAAGTCTAGTCAAGACTGACAGTGGTGGAGAGACAGATGATCTTCTAGACCTCAACACTATAAACTTGATCTCATGTTGACAACCGGTAGAGAAGTGCTGAGTGATAAATGGATGAGTTTTGGGAAATGAGAGTAAGTTTACTTGTCCTGGTATTTCACATCCAGCCGTGCCGCTCCTAACGTAGGTCAACAGTCACACCTAGGTTAATGAGAGCTCACTCAGGCCTTTGTGCTTATTTATTCTCTTATAACAGGGCTAATGGAAAGCAGTGGTGTGCATAGGGTGGCTCTACACATTGTAGCTGAGTGTTTTTTATGTGTATTACTATATATTGCACTCGCCTTGGTAGTAATTCTCCATCACACATTCATGGCTACGTGAGAATAGACAAAATGGGATTTGTTTCAGTAGAAGCTATTCTTGTCACTCATCTCACCTTTCAGCCTTCATCATATAGTTTAATAAAACACGTGCCAAAAAAATTACCTTTGATTTGATGGTGTAACTTTAACCAGGCTCCCAGCTTTCATTATGTCAAGCCAGACTAAACTCTGCTTTGCAGCCAGCTGTTAGGTAAATATCCAGACACCCAGCGATGACCCCACAATTATGAAAATGAAGTATTAATAGCTTAAAATTGCACCCAAATGGCTATCATGCAGGCACACAAGGAAAACCTGTTTGTTTTTACTTTCCGTTGAAATCATTAGCAGAGTTTGGAAAATTTTCTTGGATGAAGTTCAGAGGTATGCTGGACATTTGCAGTGTGTTAAAATAGGGAACGTGTGTGTGTGTGTGTGTGTGTGTGCATGTAAACCTGTCCATTCTTTAGTATCTAACATCTCAACCTCAAAGCTCATTCTGACAAATATCTGGCAACTACACTGTTGCCAAGTTATTGTCATAGCCTGTTTGTATAAGTCGTGGTTATATGCGTGTTTGTGCATGTGTAATCGTGTGTGCAGTCACGGCAGGGGGAGATCTGTAGAAAATGTACCTGAACTCGCGCTGTGACATTATCTAAATAATTCTCCGTCTGTTCCATCCAATAAGCTTTGAGACTAATAAACGTTTACATCTGATAAGAGGAAGGGATGTTTTTGTGAATTTGATGGCTAAATGAGAAAGTTCTGCAAAACCAAAAACAATTGTGTTCCCACATTGTTGTCTTAAAATGTAAAATGTGAAGACCTTTTCTCTTAAATCTTGTCTTACTTCTTCTTTTATTTCGTTTATATCTCAATTTATTCTGTTTTGAGTCAATTTCAGTTAGGTCTACTCAAAAGTAGACTGAAAAGCCTGAAAACGCTGAATAAGTAATGGAGCACACTGCAATGGTTAAAATTCAGTGGAGGTGTTGAGAAAAACTGGCACAACCTTCAGTTTTTGATCAGATCCTTTTTCTTTTTGTCTTGCGTGACTTATTCAAGGAGAAGTTTTGTGTCTCTATTTTTACTGTACAAGGTTGTTAGAGATACTCTTCAAGCACTTTCATTTGATCCCAAGGTGTCGTCACAGCAGGCGGATCCACATGTTGGATCTGCTACAGATTTTACGCCGGATGTTCTTCCTGACACAACCCTCTCATGGGTCAGGGGTTGGAGTGCACTAACTTGCGACCACCTGAGACTGAGTGTGCATCTCCTCCCGGCCTCGATCGTGCGTTCACAAGACCAATGTGTTAACTACTACAGATGCCCCGCTCTGACTGTCTACATTAAAATAGTTTATTATTTATTCATTTTTGTTAAACTATAATTTATAAAATACATTTTTAATGATTACGTCAGTGCTGATTCCTTTTGTACCTGCATACGAATGAAGGTACTAAGCACAATTTCACTAATATTTGTAAAAAGTAATGTAGATGTAAAAATACAAATCCCATCTAGAGTTTTTTCTTTCTGAATATTTTCCTGAATATATGTACTATGTGAGTATTGGTCTGTGCACTGTATGGTACCTGTAGAAATTCCCAACCGAGCCAATGAGCAAGAGTCAAATCAAAGATGAAAACAACACAATTTCCACAATTTCCTGGTTTAATCCCAGGCTGAGGCCAGCAATGGGGAAGTCTTGCATTTGTGTGTGTGTGTGTGTGTGTGTGTGTGTGTTTGTATCTGTCTTTTTCTCTAGCTTTAAAGGTTTACATATTTTAGTTTATTGATATCTAGCATCCAGGAGTCCCTTTATAGTCAATTAATCTATTTTAATTACAAATATTAATGTTAAAAGAAAAAAAAAGACAGTTTCAGGGAATTAGATGAGGAGATGGATACTATATTCGAAATATTTATAACTTAAAATATTAATATTAATAGTCATATGAGGATTATTTTACATTTAAAAATTATATATATGTTAAGGTATCCACAGCAGCTGGTAAATGTTAGAGAATGATTTTTGAACTGAAGAGTTAGTTACATTTAGTCAACACAAGAAAATTTACTTATCTTAACCAAAGTGCTTTTGTTCCCAAATTCTAACCACATTCAGCTGTATGCATGTCTCTGATGTGAAAGATCAGTGCTGTGCCTCTTGCCTCTGTTCCTAAGCATAAGAGCTCCACTTGAGAGAGATGTTTCCCACAACACACGTAATCTGTCAGAATATGTGGTCAGCTTTGTGCTGTTTCTGAATGTTATGTTCTGATTTATTCTATGTTCAGTTTCCTTGAGAATTCCTGTTTTGAATGGAATTATTTAATTCTCGTGAGGTTAACATAGCTGATTAATCCACCAGTATGTACAAGCTCTTTACTTGAAAAATCAATATAAAAAATATAA
>NW_005187529.1:1414183-1436146 GCF_000239375.1 Pundamilia nyererei | reverse complement strand
ATATATTTAAAGAAAGCAGAAAAAGCAAAATAGTAGAAGCACATTCTATTTTTTGACTAAGCTAGTTACCTGTATTCTTGAACACACACAAAGAATTTATTTTTTTTGTTTTTTGTATTAATTAGTTTTAGGGATTGAATGTTAATTCATTCCAGCTCAAATGCGGCGACAAAAAAAAGGTGGATTTGGTTTGTAATTAGCCTAATAAATATCAATATAATTTTAAAAATGTTTTGAACAGTTTTTTAACAGATTTGTTTTTTCTTGTTTTTCTGACAGGGTACTCTAATAAATGGTAAATGGCTTGCATTTGTATAGCGCTTTTCTAGTCCCTAAGGACCCCAAAGCGCTTCACACTACATTCAGTCATTCACCCATTCACACACACATTCACACACTGGCAATGGCAAGCTACGTTGTAGCCAGCAGTCCAGAAGAATGTTTTGCACCTTGACGAGCACTGGCTGCCTTATCTTCTTTAAAGGACGAATTATCTCCAGTGCGAATAGCCAGACAGAAAGATTATGTTTCCAAAGCCTATATTAATTTAATCGCGCAGCATTGTTAACAGATGTCATTGCAGTGTGCTTGGCCCATTGATCCTTCATCAGCATGTGTTGCTGCAATCAATACTCTCATTAGCAAGCTGTCGGGCCAAGGAAATGCTTAGAGAGAAGTTTTATTTCATGTTCGATTACGCTGTAAGTGCTGAGCTGCTGTCCAACTTTGGTGCTGGCTGAGGTCTGTGTTTGTTTCACATCACATGAGGGATTTTATTCTGAAACAAGAGACCTGATTTTACATTTGCTGGAGAGTCTGAGAAATGGATGATGTTTGCAGCCATTCTGTGGCTGATTGTAATGAAGTCTCCTGCGATTACCAGTCTCAGACATATGCACTCTTATGCAAACCTCTCCCACATGTACAAAGTATTAGAAGAGTGGCTTTAAAATTGTATGCCACTGCAAAATTACAGAAAACATGTCCTTAAACGTAGCTTTAAGATACTTGTTAGATTACGTTACATAACATGCTAAAGTTTTAAAACTTACATTCCATGTAAACCTGTGGATGATTGTAGGCTGTAAATAATACTGCTACCAAAAGTATGTAAACCACTCTCAATCTAATCATTTCTGGAGTGATATACAAAAACAAATGCAGTGTTTCTTTAAATGTACAAATAAGACAAACTTTTGTTCTTTTGATACTTGCAACAGAAATTTGCTACTGGACAGAAATATAGTACTTATCATGTAAACTAGTTTTCTCTAACTCGTTTGTCATTAGCTACACATGCTTCATAAGCTAGCTGCAGTGCTGACAATGCTAATAGTCTGGCCCCCAATCAGCTAGCAACTCAGGTATCTCACACATTTAATTAAAAATAATATTTCTACATAGTCTATGGTGTGATTGGGTATGACGCAGTATTAGGGCCACATTAAGAAAAAATATATAATTGATCATTTAGAGAATAAAGTTGAAATTTCAAGAAAAAAGTCAAAATGTGGAGATTAAATTTGTTTTTTTACAGACAAATTGCCATGGCTGTTATACCCTCTACAAAATGCATTGTGTAGATGAGTTAATGAATCATATTTCAGAATCAGATATTATTATTTGTCTTTTAGCACATAAATACAGTGTGGTGGATAGGGATAAACTTGGAAGAGTTTGTTCAGTTTGTTTCACTAACTCATCTACACAAGGCATTTTGCAGAGGCTATAGTATAGCAGCCGCTGTGTTTTCTTCTTGAAAAAATAACTGTAAGCTTTACATTTTGACTTTTTTTCCCTCATAACAGTACTTTTCACTTTTTCCTTGAAATACAATTGTGGCTTTAATCTTGAAATTTTGACTGTATTCTCAAAATATTCAATAATATTTTTTCTTAATGTGACCATAATACACCTTTGTAGAGCAGGAGACTTGTAAGAAAGCTTTTTTTGTTTAAAAAAAGAGAAAAATACGCCCTACCACAAGGTGACAAATTATAAGTAGTATCTGGATGAAGCAAGCAGCTTCATTTCCTGGCAAGCAGAGGTTGCACTCCACTGTAGTGCTGCAATCTTTTTTGCCCTTTATCTGAGTGAAATGATCCTTGAATTTCCAGGACAGAAATGCATTCTTGCCCTGACTGTGTACAAATTCCATGCTCTGGTGTTGTGTGTGGACAGGTAGGCTATACTGCATGTAAATCGAGGCCTTAACCGAACTTAGCGATGCTTTGAACTGTGCATCATACTGCGCATTCAAAAGCGAATAATGGAGACTGAAAGAAATCGACCAGTCTAAGTGATCTATTAATTTTAAGAATTAATGTATTAAGAGTGTATTTAGCTGAAGTTACGTTTACATTTTAGTTATTAAATAAAAAGCTAGTTGTGGAAAGCAGTCAGAACTAAAAAGGTTACTAGAGATCAGTGTCTTTTTTTTGCTTGCGCGCTGCCACATTGGAGAATTTGCAAGCATAAACTACTCATTTTAAGGTTCACTGCAGCATCTCCCAGTGATGTTTCAAAATGCAACACAGCAAACCAAACATTTTTTAAATTACCACAGATGGACAAAAGAGTTACAGCTCCATCTATCCATATATAAACATTTAAGAAATACGCTTATGTGCACACACTCTTAATTCCTGATGGACATTATCAGACTTGGGTATCTCCACAAGGCCCTATCTGCCCACATGTATGCATGGATTTCTCTCATATTTGATAGCTGCTAATAAACAATTTATGGCACTTAACTGGGGTAATATATTATATCCCGAAACACTGTTGAGTAACCACCTTGATTTTTTCTGATCTTCCAGTTGTGGAAAACAAAATACTTGGCGCTCATCCACAGACAACACTGAGGCCCATTATCTTCAGTATGCTCGCCAAGCCAGCTTTGACAAAGGGGAAGCTCAGCGAGGCCTCCTTTGTTGACCAGGTATTAGATGTTGAATAACCACCACAATTTATGAATTTGCAGACTTTTGAGCAATTGCATAGATTCTGTGTAGCCCTGATAATTTTTAAGCACATCATCCTAATATTAAAGATCGTTTTACTTCATGACATATGAGACACAGCTTATAAATGAGAACATATTCCTTCGTGACGTTTTGGATGATAGAAGGTTCTAATGCTATATAGTAATGATATGATGATGGATTGCATGGTAATTTAATACAACTGAGGAAGTCCAGAGGATTAAGTGGCGAAGGTAACACGTGCAGTTTAGCTTTTTGCTTGCACCAGGGTATGAATAAGCATGCCTGCACAGAAACAGTCGCAAACATGCACATAACCCATTCAGCACTCTCTCACATGTCATATGGAAAACAAATGATTCCCCTTCTGCTCCCCTCATACACACATTCACACACACTCCTCTGGGTGCTATCAGTCCTGTGTGTCTCTCCAGAGGGAAACTGTATCAGACAACGTAGGTCACGTGACCTGGGGAGTCAGCCTTCCTTAATCCTACTGTCAGCCCTAATTGGGCAGTAGGGGATTGATCTACTATGCCCTGTGTGTGTGTGTGTGTGTGTGTGTGTGTGTGTGTGTGTGTGTGTGTGTGTGTGTGTGTGTGTGTGTGTATTCTAGCTGGCCTCTTATATGAAGTTCATTTTGACAGGGTGAAAAGAATGAGAGGTTTTTGCCATTTGATCATTTTTAAAAGGGATAAGTAATAATAATAATAATAATAGTAACTGGCTGATCTATGTTTTTAACACAAACCAAACTAGAATAAGAAAGGTTTCTTTGACCGGGAGAGAGATTTGTGTATCCTGAAAGGCATAAATATATATTAAAGTACTATAAGACAATAAATTCTGAATGTTTTCACCATCACGATTTTGGAACATTATTACTAAAATCAAAAATGTAAAACACTTCACCAGTAGAGGGCAATACTGTGACTAAATACAGGGATCATTGCCCAACTCTTTCTAAAATCCACATATCACGTGCATCATTTCCTCTTGTTTAATGTAGGTTTAAAGTACTGCTGTGAAAGAAGTCATATATTCATTGAACAGCAAACTGTAAGAGATTAAGCAGTGATGTGTCTTGTAACAGCAAAAAGAAACAGGCGAGGTGGCCATTACTCATGACAAGCCTGACCCAGCATTGCATTCAAGGCCATAGGAATTCATTATTATAGATAATTTTTATTCTCACCTCATGAACCTGCACCGCCTATTCATGTCTGATCTCTTTACTTTGTTAAGCATGTGACTATGAAATTTAGCGTTTTTACAGAGGTGAGAAGCAAGGTGACCAGATGGATGAAACGAATCACTTTGGCTGTGTAGCTCCCTAAAGACATCAATCAAAAAAGTAAACTCCTTTTCTTTTTTTCGTCATTTGCCTTTTATTTTATTTTTTTTTAATTTGGCTGTATAACTAGAACAATAAAGTCATGCAATAAACTTCAGGAAAACTGTGCTTGCTGCACTCCCACCTTCATGTTCATTTTGTTTGATCGTTTTTTTGGCTTGCGACTTCATTTCTTTTGCTGTTTTATTTGGTGTTGGCTAAGATTCAGCTGTAAACCCTGCTGAAAGCAACTTGACCAGTGTTATACATTTTGACTGGACATTAGAGGCCTGTCCTAGTTACCAGCATAACCAGGAAAGAAGAAGACAACTTTGTGTTTTAGAAACTTGAAAAATCTTACACTGTTCACTGAGACTGTGGAAAGAAAACTCTCTGTACTCAGATACTGTGAATGAAAACTAAAGACAATTAAAAAAAATAATAATAATAGCAAATAAATCTAGGATATCTTCCCAGATATTCTGCAAGTGAATCTTAGGTACCTGAAGGTTCTTATCTATATTGATGTTCTGGCTTGCACCATGTTGCCTAGCAACTGCCTAGCTGTGAGATAAATTGGCACGCTTTTAGCATTTATGGACCTATAACACTATATGAAACCATCAAATCATTTGTATTCAATGAAAATAACATCTAATCCACAAAATTTCAGCATGATATATTATAACTTTACATATGCATGACACAGTATGTTTAGCAACCACCGAGCACAGGCTTAAATGACCTGTTTTTTGTCTTTATGCAAATACAACACCTTGTAAAAGCATTTTATCATATTAATTTCACATCAAACAGCATAATATGGTCAAACAGTACCAGTGTTATTAATCTGTGCTTTGCTCATAATGGAAAAAAAACAGAAAAGAAATTTGTTCTAGGACTTTAAGTTGTAGAGAATCTAAACCTTTCCATACAATGTCCAGTTCAGGTTGGCAGAGCAGGCTTGAACATATCCCAGCTGTCACAGGGCAAGACACATGGTACAGACATAGTTTACCATGGACAGGTCACTCTTTCATCATAAGGCTAACAAAGAAAGACAGGCAGTCAGTCAGACTTACATTCAGACCAATAATCAATTTAGAATCACCATTAACCTAACATTCGTAACTTTAGACTTTTGGAGGAAACCAAAGAATGTGCAGAAGAAGAAATGAAGGCCACACCAGTTAAGAAGGTTGAAATCTGGAAGCTTCTTGCTGTGAGGCAGTGCTAACCACAGCACCACCTTATGTATTAAATGAAATTATTAAATAAAATTATTATTATTATTTTGGCAAAACAAAAAGCTATCATCCCCCTGTATTCTGCTCTAGTAAAAGTTCTTGAATGACTAATATACTGTTCTGAGTCTTCAGAGAGAAGTTGTTTAGACAGGTAATGGTCTGAGAGAGACATGACCACAGAAACCGCAATTACACCTGATCTTGTTGAACACCAGTGTGTGTGCGCGTATGTGTGTTTGCTTCTGTTTCAAAGCTTTGTGTGTGAATACCAGCATTTCTATGCAATATCATCCAAGTACTGGCATGATTTTTCATATATTTGTTTACACATGAAAAACGGTGTGTGTGTGTGTGTGTGTGTGTGTGTGTGTGTGTGTGTGTGTGTGTGTGTGTGTGTGTGTGTTTCACGGTAACGTACAAGGTTAGAGTGCCTCTGTTTATTTATTTACATAGCAGATGCCCTTATACAGGCTTTCGAGTCATTTAGCTCATTCACATATTTACACAGGTGGATATAAAATGATAGGGAGATGCTTGATCAAGCAGTTTAAAAGGCAGAAAGGAGGTCAGACCTCTTACTTGCTCCTTTTTAACTTTTAGTACATACTAGGAGTGTGTTCCACATACTCATGTCCCTTATTCATTTTATTTCTTTTTCATCATCATCATTCTTCTTCTTCTTCTTATTATTATTATTAGCCATCCATCCATTCTCTTTTATCCTTATCATGGTCGCAGTAGGGAGCTGGAGCCTATCACATCTCCATAGGGCATAAGTCCCAGATAGGTCACCAGCCTGATGCAGGGCTAACACAGAGAGACAGACTAGCATTCACATTCACATCTATGGGAAATTTAAAAACACCAATTAACCTAAGCACTTTATTTGTATGTCTTTGGACTGCGGGAGGAAACACGAGGAGAACAAACAGACTCCACACAGGCCAGGTGGTTAAGTTGAACTCAGGACCTTCTTGCATGCTGCCTATAATCTATTCGATTGGGGTTACATCTGAATATATGATTTTATATAGCAATTCTGATATGCAAAATATAATATTGATTTTATTGCATTGAATATTTTTTGAAGGAATAACTACCTTAATAATATTTCTTTGAAATGTGGGTAAGCAAAGGTGTTGGCAGGATCCATTTCTATGTCGAGATAGGCTTCAATAATCTGGCTAATCTACACTCTAAATTTTTTTTTGATTGTTTGTTGTCTGATTTTTTTCTGCCTTTTGTCAGCCAATCAAATCAATGTGCACTGCTGTAAGCAACCTGAACCATCATGGTACCAGCTGACAACATCAAGGAGGAAAGCTACTGTGTGTCTACAAACTGAAAGAATCACTTTCTGTTTTAAAATTTTCATTCTGAAAAATGGTAAATGGCTTGCATTTGTATAGCGCTTTACTCAGTCCCTAAGGACCCCAAAGCGCTTTACACTACATTCAGTCATTCACCCATTCACACACACATTCACACACTGGCAATGGCAAGCTACCTTGTAGCCACAGCTGCCCTGGCACTGACAGAGACGAGGCTGCCGGACACTGGCGCCACTGGGCCCTTTGACCACCTCTAAACTCATTGTCAGTGTTGGGGAGTAACGGAATACATGTACCGCCGTTACGTATTTAAAATACAAAATATGAGTAACTGTATTCCGTTACAGTTACCATTTAAAAAGGTGGTATTCAGAATACAGTTACTTTGTTGAAATAAATGGTTTACACGGTGGTATTTTCCTGTTTCATATTGTCGCGGGTCAGGACTGTTTGGGTTTTGTTTGACAGCTATGTTCTGTTGTTCCAGGCGGCAGCGTTATGGTTGCCATGGTTACAGGGTGACGCGCGCTCTCTCTGCGACTGTGTGTTTCCTGGGTGAGAGAGCGCCTTTTTGTTGTTTTTGTTGTGCTAAGCTAATAGGCAGAATGCTACAGGCATAGCCGTAAAGAATGTAGCTTCATGGGCAGTGTAGTCCGTGCTGCAGGGAGAATGGACCGCCATACCCGTTATGTGTCTGTGAGCACGAGGAGGGAGAAAAAGGAGAGTGGAAAAGTACGAGTTGTCATTGCGCAGAAACGGGAGCTGGAAGCACGTAAATATAATAATAACCACTGCAGCCAAGAAGAGTTCCTGACGAGCCCAGTTGTAAGTAAGCTATTAAGACTCGACTGTGTTTGTGTTTTCCTCCGAAACAATAAGTTCTGTTGGAGCAGCCTTTCAACGCCTCTCTCTGTCTCAAACTTGACCCAGACAACAAAGTAAAGCTATTTTTCGGCTACGAGCCCGACACGGAACCCGACGTGTTAGCCAGAGGTCCCTTTACTATGGTTCGGATCTGCGGACCTTCAGTAATAGTAATAAATCACACAGCAATAGTACATTCATGCAGTTGTAAAAAGCATGATAATATATTAAGTAATCCAAAGTATTCAGAATACATTACTCTCATTGAGTAATGTAACGGAATACGTTACAAAATACATTTTGGGGCATGTATTCTGTAATCTGTAGTGGAATACATTTTAAAAGTAACCTTCCCAACACTGCTCATTGTTTAGTATAACATGCTTATCAGTTGTGAATAGGGATGGGTACCGGTGTCCTGACATAAACGATAGTAACCAGACCGAAAAGCAGCGCACATTTCGGTGCTTTATTTCGGTGCTTTTTTTTCCTGAGCTGTGATACACTTCTAGCCAATCATTTTACGTTTCCGAGGATAGTAGGCGGGGCCAGGTACGTACGTTCTGTTAGAGCAGAGCTACAGATTAAAAATGTCCAAGGCGAAGCGGTCAAAAGTCTGGCTGTACTTCACAGCAAAATATGCAAACTCAGCAGCAACAAGTGCTTTAAGCTGATACTGTGATACTGTCAAAGGAGGTAACACCAAGAATCCGATTAAACAGCTGGCGACGCATAGCGTTTTTTTTAAAAGCCGAGAAATGCGCCGTATTTGATACCTCACACCGTGCACGTCGGGTGGGTTGCCAGTTATCGGACCCGGAGCAACATCCCCCAAAAACCCGAAGAATAGAGTCCTGGCCCCCAGCTCTGCCAGTGTAGCAGAAATGATGAGGATGATGATGGCAGCAGCAGCCGTTCTTCTCTGCGTGAGTAGCTTAATGTTGTTCGTGTGAAATTTACGTTGAGTAGGCTAACCACGTTATTACATTAATGCATGTAAGGTGAACTAGCAAACATCATCATAGCTTCATGCGGCTGTCTTCTTGTTTGATGGCAGATACTCCCTTCACCCTGGCCAAAAAGGCTAAAATGACCAAAGAAAAAGTGGGAAACAGTTAAACATGAGAGGGTTTAAGTTTGTGTTTTTTCCATTGTTTAAGCACTGCTTCCAGCCAAGAGTGATGCCATATATGCCACATAGCTGCAGAAAAGGCTAACATTGTTATCTTTTTACAAAAAAACCCAGCTGAACATGAGAGGTTTTTGGACAAAGTTTGTGTTCTCCATTCTTTAAGCACCGGTTTGAGCACCGTTTAAGCACCGGCACCGTTTCAAAAGTACCGATTTGGCACCGGTATCGGATAAAACCTAAACGATACCCATCCCTAGTTGTGAAACAAATTAAAATGCTGAAATAATGAACAACTCGGTCATTTCTGCTTTATTGCTTCAAATAAGTGACCCTCCCAACACAGAACTTTGCTTCACCTCTATTTCAGTGCCTATGCATTTCATTCCCATCATTCTATGTCTTTTATTCTCTCCTGCCTGTTACTTCCCCTTCTCTCCATAGGTTGTTGCGTAATTCTTCACACTCTTCCATCTCCATGCCCACCATATCAACCTCAAACTCATTTCTGTTCTACCTTTCTTTTTCCACCTCCTATATCCTTTACTCCTCCTCCCTGTTAGACCCTCCCTCCTTCTTTTTTTCCATACATACAAAAGCCACATGGAGGGTCTGCTTCTAATCTCCGCATGCTGGGGTCTTCATTTGTTTTGCTTGTCCAGGGATCCCACAATGTAGTTTCCACACCCAGGACCCACTGAGTGCAGATTTAATTAGAAAAGACGAATGGTGGAAGGAGCTAGAGAATTGGAATTGGACATGGGGGCTTTACAAGGAGAGCTGGTCTGTCCTTGGCACTGCATGTGTTCAACACAACAATGCACTTCACACTGAGAAGGGCAATGAGAAAGTGGAAAAGAAGTAGAAATGAAAATGAGGAATGGAGATGACATACTTAACTCTACCCTTGTAGTAAGGCCGTGTTCAACCATTGTGCTTATAGCCTATGCTCATGGTGCCACAGCTACTCATGCCACTCAGCTTTTTGGCCTAAAAACCTTAAAACTATAAAAATGCCAGAGGAGAACATGTAGGACCTTCTATGGCTTTAGAAAGGGCTAAAATATCAAGATTTAAAGTTATTTATGTTTTAAATTGTTATCTCTATGTTTTATAGACATGATCTGTCAGATCTGCTTCTGAAAATATTGCTCTACCGTGAGTGAGACCAAAAACTGACTTTCATAAGCATTTGCAAAGGCTGCCGCTACTGTCTTGTATTTTATAATTATAATCATGCCTCATTCCTGCCACAGTCCCACATCACCAGTGTTGGGAAGGTTACTTTAACATAAGTTAACATAACTTACACAGTAGCATATAAATGCTACTGTGTTCTTTTTAAAGACAAGTTTTTTTTCTGGCAATTCTTCCACACAAGCCATATTTGTTTAGTCTTTTAATAATTGTACTGTCATTAACTTTAACATGCTAACTACATGACCAGCAAATTGCCAAAAGTCCTGCTTTGATAGAGATGCTGCTTGGTTGATTACCAGTTAATCAAGTAAATTTGTTTAGCAGCACCTGGCCACTACTTACCCTCTATGGAAGCGGTTTTTCACATGGTTGCATAGAGTCCTGTCTGACTGTATTATAAAAGCAAGCTGGCCAACCTCCAGGCTAGCATTTTAACCTCATTACTATCAAGGCAATAATGATAATAACTTTGAATAAAACCTTAACCTGGAGAAAATAAAGTGTCGCATTGACCTTTTAACAAGGGTCCGCAAAAGAATTAGAAAGTGTTTTTTAAACCAATGTGACTAATATAAATCTTAGCCAGAGCATGATGATAACCAGCATGATTCAGCTGGGTTTGATTACAGAGCACTGACTGTCCCAGACAGTCATTAAGATGATTTTTTTCACTATTCCATTTAATTTTGTTTTTCGTGATTCTCGAACAGAATCGATCTTCCTGTTTTAATTGTAAGGAATGCAACACATTGTCACGCAAGTAGGTTCCAGATAAAGTGACATATTTGATACTACTCATTGTTCCAGTCATTTCAAACTCTTCATGGAAAGTATTATTGGCAGCACATGTAGTTCCAGTTATGTCTGATGAACAGCCCACCTTGCTGAAGAAATGTAATAACTTCCATTGTAACTGCATCACTGTTGTGATATATACTCTCTGAAGCCTATTGATGAAACTGTTTTGACTAAACAATACACAATAATGTAAGAGATCAGAGGTTTCTTCATGTTAAAAGGGAATTTTTTCCCCCACTGTTGCCAAAGCGATTGCTTAAAAGGGGGTCAAATGATTGTTCTGGTTTTGCCTGTTTTCTTTGTATTATTGTACGGTCTTTACCTTACAATATAAAGTACCTTGAGACACATGTTGTTCTGATTTGGCGCTATATTTTTATGCCATATTATGTTTGGCAAAGTCTAAGGACCTTAGCCCTATTGTTCTCAACCACCTTTGTTGATGATTTGCTGTAAGACTTCTAGTCTGTATCGCAACACAGATGTTCTGTATGCTATCCTGGTGTCTTGGTTATATTTCTCTGTGTATGCCATCCCAGGTTAACATCTTACATCCTGCTGCTACTGTATGTGTTGGATAGTCTCTGGGGCACCTTTACACAGTCTTCAACCTGGGTCTTGTCAGTTATGGTATACTCCTGCCGGTGCTTATGGCTTATTCTTGTGCTGCCATGATCAGAGCCTCTGTTCTGCCTTTAAAGAGGTCTTTTCCACCCAGTGATCCTCTATCTGTCAAATCATTCTGTACATCCCAGACAGCAGATTGGTTATAATAGTTCCTCATCCTGTTCAGGAAGTTTTTATGATAGTTCCTCATCACTGTTTATCTTTAGCTGCCTAAGGCATGCTTGGAGCAGCTCATTGGCTCATCTTGGGGATCCATCTTACTGATGTATTCACTGATCCTCTTTGTTTTATCCTGGATTGTGCCTCTTACCTCTTTAATTATCATCCTCCATTTTTCCATTGCTAGGGTGGGTGCTGGACTTTGAGTGGAGACCTCCATGGATTGTGAGGTGTTTTGTGTCTTAATTACTGACATCTATCTCCTCCTCTGTCCAGCGTATTATTCCAGCTGGGTATCTGAAGATGGCTTGGATCTTACCTTTGTGATATATTTGGCTGTGGCTGACCTTTGTGCATCTTTGTCATGGTTCCTGTTGGCCTGTGGTATACCGAGGTACTTGTAGCTGTTCTGTATATCTGTTAATCTGCCCTCTGGTACCTCCACCCTTTCAGTCCCTTATCTCTCTTTGGAATCTTTCCAACACACCTCAGTCCAAATAACATCCTGATGTTCTCACTGTAGATTGTGTTGAGCTACATTAGTGATTTGATATGTTGCTCACTCCTGGAATACAGCTTGATGTCATCCATGAACAGGAGGTTACTGATGGTAACTCCACTCCTGAATCTGTATCCATATAGTTTCTTAATGATGAGCTGCGTTAGAGGGTTGAGGCATGTGCAAAATAGCAGTGAGGACGGTGCACCACTGTGGTATATTCCCCACTTGATGGTAACTTGAGCGATTGGCAGGGAGTCGGTGTTCCATCTTCCACAGTCCCACTAAGTTCCTAACATCCTATCATACTCTCCTAGGGCTATACAGACAGAGGAGATCAGCCAAGTAATTAGGTGCCATATTATTTAGAATTTTATAAGTAAACAATACAATTTTAAAATCAATTCGATATTTAATAGGAAGTCATTGTAAGTTGGCTAGAAAAGTGGTGATAGAATCATACCTTCTAGTGCCAGTTAAGAGATGTGCTGCGGCATTTTGGACTAATTGCAATCGCTGAAGGAGGGAAAATTGGAAGCCCAAGTAAAGAGAGTTACAATAATCTAGTCTTGAAGTGATGAATGCATGAATAAGTTTCTCTAGATCTTTACGTGGTATATAAGGTTTAGCCTTAGAAATGTGGTGTAGTTGATGGAAGCTAGTTTTTATCACAGTAGGCATCTGCTTATCTAGTTTGAAGGAACTATCCATAAAAACTCCAAGATTCCTAACAGTACCAGTGAGGTGATTAGCAACAGGCCCGAGTGTAGCAGTTAGTTGTCCCTGAGGAATATGTCTATGAAAAACATTAATTTCCGTCTTACGTGATAACCAGTCTTTCACATCCCTCAAACAATCAAACAGAGGATGTAGTGAAGATGAAAATCCCCAGTCAAGTGGAGGTAGATTTGAATATCATCAGCATAGCAATGAAAAGAGACATTATGTTCTTCACAAATTGATCCCCAGGACAACATGTACAGCGAGAACAACACCTGATAAATGTTATGGATGTGTGTGTGTGTGTGTGTGTGTGTGTGTGTGTGTGTGTGTGTGTGTGTGTGTGTGTATGTGTGTGTGTGTGTGTGTGTGTGTGTGTGCATGTGTGCGTGTATCACAATATGTGGTATTTATTGTTTATTAATTCTGAGTTTTGGTTTCTTTTTGGTTCATGTGTTTCCATCCCAGGCAAACTCTAAGGCCAGAATTATGTTCATTTTCTAAAGCGCACAAAAACAGCTATGGACACCGGGGACCAGTAGCTGTTTCTATTTATAGTTCTATATGAGTGTACTCAGAGGACACATGCTTAACACCAAACTGGGGACATGCAGATATCCACAAATCTTCTTGAATTCTCCCTGATAAAAATGACATCACTCAAAACCAAGCAAACAGCTCAGCAGATAAAGAAACTACCATAAGGTGACTTCATTAGTTTTAAGCTAACAACTTTCCCTTCCAAAACCAACCAAAAGCCTTTGATTGTTAGTAACTTTTCAGTAATCTTTAAGTAATTACTACAGATGAAAAAGATATGTCATTCACCGGTTTATCCAAGCAAATCTCATCTCAGTGTGGTTACTGAATGGTGACATGAAATACATGCTCTTTGCTTTCTGATTCCATATTTGAAAAATGTGAGATGTAACTATAAAGTCTATTTCCCTTTATTTGGCATCATTTTGCTGTTAAATATCCATCCTCGTAGTACAAGTTCCATGAAGGTTCAGAGACGTATTGTTCTGTGTGAACGGCTCTCTCTGTTTATCTTTACAGATTCCAGACAAACTCTTGCTGAAAGGACAGTGGCCAAACATCTGTGTGCTGGCACTGAACAGTGACAGAGCTGCTGGAGACTGGTAATGTGCAGAAAAAAATGCAGAGAGATACTTAACACACATATTCACAGATACGCAGCCGTGTACAGTCACATAATGCAAACACATAATCATGCTCAGAAAGACTCACTGATTATGTATATAGCAGGTGGTCAAAAAGTCAGCTTCAAACAAAGACTTAGAGGTGCAACAGCTGGAAAGGCATGCTGAGAATTATGGACACCTTACATCTACTCATAGCTGACCTTGAGATCACCAGGCAGAAAGAAAACAGTACAGATGAGTATGAAAAATTCAGTTCCAAAGCTACTCTGTCCTTGAAATGTGAAACACAAGCAAAGCAAAATTATGCTAAAAGAGCACAAAAGCAGGAAAAAAAGGTTATCACCTAATTTCCAGGACACAGATGTGATTGTTTTAGCTGTGATACTGTTCCAGTTGGCCCAGGTTCTCTGGACTAAATATGTTATTAAGCCTCTCCCCCTCATGTTTTTCTATTCAAACCATGCTTTTTATGAACGTTGTATATCTACAACAGAGACCATTTTCCACTGTTCAGGATGACACGGAACACCTGCTGTTCATGCTCTGCACCGAACTCCACTCCAACATAAAGATTTTTCTTTTTCTCACTGCTGTGGAGTCAAGAACAATGAGAGACAGACTCTGATAGTGATAACCAAACTCACATCTTTTTCTTTTCATATTTCTGTGACTCTTTCTAGGCCCCATTTTTGTCTTTTTCTTTCTTTTTTTGGCTACAGTAAACCACATATCAAGAAACCTAGACATGATGACTTTTCAGAGCCAACGTAATAACACTAAAGACATTCCATGGTAGTTGATATTCACAGATTGCTGCATAATCATAATCCTAAAGAGCCCAAGTAATGCTGATCTAACAGCATTATTTTGATGTTCTTTTTTCCCCTGTGAAAAACAGCAGGTTTGTGTTTGGGCAGATGGACGGGAGTTGGCTGTTGCTCTCTGGGGATGAAATCAACTCTGCCATAGACTAAGGTCCATGTTTATCTTTGAGCTTTATTAGATGTTGATGTTGGCTGTGTGAGAGAACCACTTGTTTAAAAAACTATTTTTAAAGGAAAGGGAAAAGGAGAGAGAGAGAGAGAGAGAGAGAAAGTTAGGCTGAGGACAAAGGCTGAAAAAGACAGCACCACTACATTATGGATTTAAAGGTACAGTAAGTCATTTTTTAAAAAGTTATTTCATAGAAAATATACTGTACTCAAAGATATACATTGATTAGCGTGTAATTATGTCTTCTAAAAAACTGATGCATTCTTAGAAACTTAGAATAATACATAGAAGTAGGCACTGGTTCATGGAAGTTGTCCTGCTGTTTCCCTAATTGGGTTTTATGTATGTGGCTAGAGACTGGCCACATACAAAGCATACTTTACAAGTTAATTTTAATCACACATTAATCACAAATAACTCTTTCAAAGTATAAATGACCATTTAACAATTGTACATGTGTACTGTCAACATCTCTTTCTCATTATGTCTTTCTCCTCTTCCTCATTATCTGCTTCCTACACCACAGCTCCCCCTCCTCTGTAATTTCCACCACATCTTCTTCCTCCTCAGCTCAAGTCTCACCTTCTGAACTGAAGTCAGGACTCTAACACAAAAAAATGCTTATTTATTGTTGATATTGTCACAATTACTAATTTCAGCACATTAGACAGGCCACCCTCCCATTTCTGGCAGCTCACAAAGAGCCAGCTAAATGACAACAGTTAGTTATAAGCTAACATTATGTCAGCTAATGCTAGGTTCAACTGTCCTAAAAATCACACTTTCACTCTGTTTGATTATATTTTCTACATGATATGAGAGTTTATTCATTAAGTTTCTGAGTCCAAGAAACTGCGAAGAAAGTTTTACAAACTCTAACTAAGAGCAGCTTACCTGAGGCTAACAGCAGCTAACATAGGTTAACAGCAGCTAACAGTGGCGAAAACAGACATGCTTACTGACAGAGAAGTTCAGCATCTCCTCAATATCTGTATCACTGCTATTGGACTGAAGTGAGCTTCACTGACTCATCGACTGGTATCTCGCTCCTTTCACAAAGTTTTACAGCCTCCTCCAGACTGCATAGAAGTGGACATCTAAATGATGATGATGGAAGATAAAAGCCATCAAAGATAAAATTATACACTTTCGCTATGAAGGGTAGGGAAACTCCCATCTACTGTGGTTGGCTGTAGCTCAGGTGGCAGAGCAGGTCAGCCACTAATCAGAATGTCGGTGGTTTGATCCCAGGTTGCCTCCTGGCTGCATGCCAAATATACTTGGGCAAGATACTAACCCCATGTTTGCCTACTGGTGGTGGTCAGAGGGCCTGGTGGCGCCAGTGTCCGGCAGCCTCGCCTCTGTCAGTGTGCCCCAGGGCAGCTGTGGCTACATTGTAGCTTGCCATCACCAGTGTGTGGGTGAATGACTGTAAATGACTGTAGTGTAAAGCACTTTGGGGTCCTTAGGGACTAAGTAAAGCGCTATACAAATGCAGGCCATTTACCATTTTTACTGACATCTACTGGTAAACTTTTACACACTGTACCTTTAAGCAAGTGGGCATCTTGATGAAAGTAAAATGTGGTTAACTGATAGGACTTCAAATGAATTTAGCTGCTGTAGAGCAGCCTGCCCATTTTTCAGTTGTTTCTAACACCATTTAGCTACCAAATAAAAATATTTAGGTCCCTCAAAAATAGAAAAAGGAACCCCAAAAGTGAGCACACTTTGACATTTGGGCACTTGTGATCTGCATACAGCATTCACAATTGTATGTCAATTTTTAAAACCAGCATACTCAATTTCAGAACTCTTTTTTGGCAAGGTTTACATATGCTTTGTGGATAAATCCGGTGCATTTCTGGTTACTGTGTACTGTGTGCTTGCTTTGCCATGTTTGAAGTCCAGCCTTCATTTCAACACCACTGGTCCAATTTTTAACACAGTATTTTGTACTCCTATACTGGTGCCAGCACCAGAGTTTTTGATGGGAATCTGCAATGTGGATACTGCATTAGGTGCTAGAATTGTGTTTGTGCAAATGAGGTATAGGAGAAGTGTTATCCTTGGAAAGCTCAGCAGTAATACAGCTGTCCATCACATTGTCTGCAACAACTTGTGATTTTAGACATTAGCACAACAGTTGCTTGATTTGACCCCTTGCTGGTCCCAGTGGGTGTAAGTGTATTACACTATGTGTGCTTTGTCAGCACTTGGAAAACACATTGCTCTGACCTACACCTACAGCAGGACAAGGAAAGATGTTTTTGGTTTCCTTCCATTTAAACAAGGTTCAGTCATGTCTGCTTACACCACGTGTAGAAAGCAGGCTTCTTGCAGCATGTCAAAGCATTTTGGACTTTGCAAAATGCAACAGCAAAACTACACACAGCACTGGATGTTTGTGTCTGTTAATGATAACTAACTTTTGAAATCTTAAATTTGTAAATGGAGCTGTCTAAGAAGATAATCCAAATTACTTGCATGAGTTTTAATCACAGGTTCATTTATGCAAAGAAACACATATTTTAGATATTCTGTCAAAGCAGCAATATGTGTTTTGTTGAATTCTTAGATGTGATATGGGCACACCCCAGAGACTGGAGTCTTTCTCTGTTTTTTCCCAAAACATGTTGTTGATGCAACTCCTAATCTGCCTGTTTGAGGCAGTTATTATGGGAAACAAACACGTTTAAATTTATGAAAAGAGCAGAAAACGAGTGACAGACATGCAGACATGATTGTCATATGGACAGATAGACAAAACAGTAAGGCAAGCAGGCACACAAATATTTAGACAGACTGTAAATGAGTCAGAGAGATCGGAAGTCTGTTAGAAAGGCCAGTTGAGACACATATAAAACAACAAAGTCAAGCGACAAACTGTCCTGATGGGTGAAAGGATGAATGTGAAGCACAGTGAGGAATGTGGAAACCGAGGCTCAACAGATCGATGCGAGAGAAGACAGATTAACACACCAAATGAAAGACGAAGAGAGTGTAATGGCAGGATGCAGTGGCACCCTAGTACACTGACAGACAAGCAGGGACTTAGGGTACACGCACAGGTGCTAGAAAAATGCAATTATCCCATCATTTTTATGCCGTGATTGTCAGCAGAAAAATTCTGTTGATGTCTTGTGTTGAGAGTTTTACCACTTTATGAAGATGTGTAATTTTAAATGCAACTCTCTGACACTCTTGGGAGAAAGACATTTAGTTTGGAGACATAGCTGACTGTTAGCATGACACCTGCCCAGCAGCTGGTGGGAAGATACAGTGTGCCAAGACATGGAAGAAGATGACTGTGTCTTGCACCAGCTCCTAGTGAATGTATAATGATGACTGTAAGGTCATATTGACAAGTGGGTTAGTGTGCTTCTTTATTCCAAGAAAGAACATGTTTGGCTGTGACTAAAGCCTGGTGCCAAACTAAATAAACAGTGTATCTGCTTTCCCTGCAAGGAAAAAAACTGGAATCTTGGAATCACTTTGGTGTCCAATAGATTTTGTTTAAACATGTTCTGTTTTTGCACAGTGGTAAATCTGGTTACTTGGTGACATTAAGTATCACTTTGTCAGAGCGCTTATGACTTAATGCATGCATTTTATGTTTGAGCCAATATGTCACATAACTAGTTTTCAGCATCTTATTTCAAGGGACTTGCCACTATGTTTTGGAAAATATCCATCTTACAAGCAAATGTGCAGTCTCAAGGTTATGTAACTTTAAGATTGTGCAAGCTTTTGTAATATACCCTAAATTTCAGTTTACTATGACTTACTAATACTAAAGATTGAGGAAAAATAGCAGTGGTCAAAGAAAATAAAGTGCTCCACAAGGTCATTACTGACAGCTGGTCAAAATGAACATCTCTGTTTTCCTTCTCACTCTCTCCCCCTCTCTGTCTGTCCACCCCCACCACCCATATCTGTCATGGTAGTGTTATTTATTGCCTCTGTCCTCAATCCCCAGGGTTTATTTATGTGCTTTGAAACCCTTCTACAAAATGTGTGTGAGCAAGGTGGTTTATTAATGGGGTGTCGAAGGCAAAAGGATAGGCTGGCCCAGTTGAGGCACTTAGAGAGTTGTTCAGCCAGCGCTTATTATTACTATTTGTTTCCATCTAATTTCATTACATGTTCCTTACACATGACCTCCACCACCTCAAACGTCAGTGCTGTTAATCAGAGCAGGGTCATGTATGAAGTACTCTTGGTATAAAGATACCTTGGGTTATTCATAGAGATTGTAAGATTAATAATTCAAAACGTATTGGCAGAAAAGAATATTGCCATAATTGCAAAGGACAAAGAAAGGAGATTAAAAAACAAAACAAACAAACAAAAAACGGAGGAAAATATTTTTAGTATGTCTAAAAGAGAACAAAAGAACATAAGTTTTGTGCATCGTGACAATTTACGGACTAAAGTAAAGCTCTTGGAATTGACGAAAGTATGTACGAGGTTAAACAGCTCTTATTTAAATAAGCAGTTTGATTTGTGTCAGCCTTTCTTCTTACAACATCCTGATCAGGTTTTGATTTTATTAATGATTTCTCTCAGTTTTTAACAGCACTGTTTAATTTAAATGCAGGAAATGTAAGGCTAGTTCTCTCTCCTGGCTGAATTACTATACACAATTGCTTAAACTGCAATGCAGAAAATTGCAGTTGTAATGGAGGTCAGTAATGCGCACAATTTGAAGGGAATCTATTTATGTAAAACTGCCAGAAAGCACTTAAAGATACGTTTATTTCTCTCCAGAAATAGTCACAACCCAAGGGCATTATTTTGTGTCATAAATTTTGACCACAGTAAAATGTCTGGGTTGAGAAACTTCCAGCCCACTTTACTAGGAAAATTGAGTCCATTAATTTGCAAATAGCACAAGAATTTTCGACATACTTTCAGCTATGATACTGATTCACTCAAGTTTTTAACCATGCTCTGATTTTGGATAGGGTTTTTAAATGCGTGTTTATTAAAGTGCATCTATCATCCACATTGGTTGATTTCCCATTAACTCCTGTATTGTATTATTATTGTAGGGTCTACCTTACAATATAAAGCGCCTTGAGGCGACTCTTGTTGTGATTTGGCTCTGTATAAATAAAACTGAATTGAGCTGAATTGAAGTTTCTCTCTGGATTTTCCAAGAAAAACAACAAGGGACCATAAATCAAGCTTAGGGTGCAACAGGTACCTCAAGCACCAAGCATCGGTACTGAACTTTAATTCTTAGGTGCAGAACATCTGCTAGAAGCTGATATTCTTCAGATACTGAGCTGGAATCTGCAAGTTGAGACATAAAAGATATGCATACAATCTATTTCACTAGTGCTGTAGTGTTTTAAATGTATAAGCACTTGAAGAACAATGGTCATGTATGATTGTGGACCCTTAGACTAATCAGAATTAACACACAAAGCAATTCAATTTTGAAAAAAATGATAAAAATGTTAAACTAGCTGTTTTTCTGGATGCAGGACAGTGTCTGAACATTGGGCTTTTACCACATTTCATCACTAGTACTGGTCCATAAATATCACACAGAGTGCCAAAGCCACAGTTTTGCCAGAGCCCACACAAGTCTCTCCAAAATCACCAGCTTTTATGTATATTCAGTTTTCCCCTCGCTTGTATGGTTCTGCAAGTTCAAATTTGCAAACTGAAATCTTTAGAAATACAACTTTATGATAGTTTTTACTATGTTGATGACAGAGTTTGTGAAAAGTAGATCAACAAGAGTCACCAGTAATTTGTTTTTACAGGAGCTGAAGTTAGTTTCTTGCTTTCTGATGTTTCTGCAAATCTTTCTCGTGGTATTTGCCATGAAATAAAAATGATACAATGCTTTTATTAGGTGTATGTATATGTATAAAGCAACTCTTTTGAGTATAAATAAGTTCTTATAACAGTGAAAATAAAATTATTGGCTCTTTCATATATTATAGGTGCATAGACACATAGCTCACATCATTTTACCCATTGCTAGGTGGTTGCTGGCCAGCCCGATGGTGTCATAATATAATATGCATAACACAAGTTTTGTGGCTGTAAAATAGATGTTATTTGGTGAAATAAAAATCACCCAATAGCAGTAACTATTACTTAAAAAAATCTTTAATTGATCCAGCTCTCTTAGCTAATTATAAGCTTCTTTTTCTCTCAAAAATTCTTGAAAGAGTAGTTGTAAACTTCTTTACACACTATGGTTAAATATGGAAATCCACAGGTTTGCGTGTTAGGACCAGCTTTATTAGAAGGCATTGCTATGCAGATGATTCCCAACTTTATATGTCCATGAAGCCACACACCAATTAGTTAAACTGCAGGAATGTCTTGGATGGCCTCTAATCTTCTTCTTTCTTGCATTTGTGCAATGTCTCTAAAATTTGAAACATCCTTTCTGAGAGTGATGTTGAAAAACTAGTTCATGTGTTTATTACTTGTTTATTTATTACTTGACAATCATAATCCATTATTATCAGGATGTCCTAAAAACTCTCTGAAAAGTCTTCAGTTGATCCAAGATGCTGCACCAAGACTACTGACAGGGACTAGAAAGAGACAGACCATTTCTCCCATAATGGCTTTTCTGGGATCCAGAATTAAGTTTAAAATCATTCTCATTACATACAAGGTCTTGAATAATCAAGCCCATCTTATCTTAAAGATCTCATAATGCTGTATCTGTCATGATCTGGCTGTGTGGCAGGCAGGAAATAGGACCCAAACGCAAACTCACGGGAAAACAGGACTGAACTCAAAATGCAGTTTTATTGCTGACAAAAGATGACAAAAGATAACGGCGATACAAAATAACATGAAACTAAACTGGGAAGTACTAAGGAACAGACTTACGAGGAAACACACGGAGGGGCACACAGTCATGAGGGAGACG
>NW_005187529.1:1406650-1412763 GCF_000239375.1 Pundamilia nyererei | reverse complement strand
TGGTCTTAGAAATAAGGCGAAGCTGGTAAAAACTGGATCTGACAACAGCAGACACTTGTTTATCAAGTTTAAATGAGCTGTCAAATAAGACACCCAGATTCCTAACAGTGTCAGAGAAAGAACTAGTGAGAAAACCAAAGGCATCCCGAAGTTTGGCACGAAGGGCATTACTACCAAAAATCATAACTTCGGTTTTCTTATCATTAAGGATAAGAGTATTTGCCAAAAGCCATTTCTTGACCTCACACATGCATTCTCGAAAGCTATTCAAAGACAGAGCAAGATCATCGTTTAACTCAAAATAGATCTGGATATCATCCGCATAATAGTGAAAAGCAATGTGGTATTTCTCAAAGATAGCTCTTAAGGGAAGCAAGTATAATGAGAAAAGGGTAGGGCCTAACACAGATCCCTGGGGGACACCACAGCAAACAGGTACAGCCGAAGAAGAGGATGTGGCCAAATGTACCGAAGAGAGCCGATTGGAGAGGTAGGATTTAAACCAATCCAAGGCAGCGCCCTTAATGCCTACAGTGTGCTCTAGTCTCGCCAATAGGATGTTGTGGTCAACCATGTCAAATGCCGATGAAAGATCCAATAGCACTAGGACAGAGGGGCGTCCATTGTCAGTAAAAGATCATTGAAAACACGAAGCAGCGCTGATTCAGTGCTGTGATGTTGTTTGAACGCCAATTGAAATTTATCATTTATATTATTCTCATCCAGGAAGGTCTGCAATTGAAGCAGGACCACCTTCTCAAGAATTTTAGCCAGGAAGGGAAGCTTAGAAATCGGTCTATAGTTGGCAAAATCACTATGATCAAGGTTCCTTTTTTTTAGAACAGGTTGAATTATAGCATGTTTGAAAGCTGAAGGTACATAGCCAGAAAGCAAGGAAAAGTTCAATATGGACAATAAACAAGGTCCAATTGCATTAAAACAATCCTTGACTATACGGGATGGAAGAACATCATGTACAGAATTAGTATTGTTCAGTTTATCAATTAGACGCTTCAGGGTAGAGAGTGAAACGGGTTCAAATTGATAAAGAGTAGCAGAACAATCAGGAATAGACATACTATCAGTCACCAAAGGAAGAGTAGATTTAAGAGATAAAACTTTATCTAAAAAATAGTTTGAAAATTTTTCACAAAGACCCGGGGAGCACGGCAGTGGCATAGAGGGGCAGGGGTTCACCACAGAGTTAAAAATTTTAAATAGAATTCGAGGGTTATCAGCATTAGTGGTAATAATTTTAGAGAGAAAAGCTGCTTTAGCCATTCTGGCAGCAGTTTGGAACTTCGAGCGGCTAATACGTAAAATGTCATATGATGACTGGAGTCTATCATTCCTCCACTTCCTCTCATCCCGCCGACATATATGTCGTAAAGCACGAACAGAATCATTTAACCAACATTGTGAGTAAGTTCTGGGGCGTTTCATTTTGATAGGTGCAACAATGTTAAGAATCGAGGAACAGGTAGTTAAAAGAGTATTAGTAAAATTCTCAAGCGTGTGTGGAGTAAAACAATCCAGCATAATAAATGGGGAGTTCACAAAAGACGTAAAAAAGTTGACCACAGTATCAGCATTAATAGTACGCGTAGGGTAAAGAGGAGCCTCTAAGTATTGTCCAGTGTTGCCCAGGTCAACATCGAAGATAACCGGGGAATGATCAGAAAGTCCAGTATTTCTAATTTCCTTAATGCATATATCCACATTAAATGAAAAAACCAGATCAAGGGTGTGGCCTTTAACCTTGGTAGGTTCATTTACCCACTGAGTAAGATTAAAAGATTCAGTCAGTGCAGGAAAATCTTTAGCCAGTTGGTCATCCATACAGCAGACATGAATGTTAAAATCACCAGAAATAATAACAGAACCATATTTAAAAAGAATGGATCCCAAAAAGTCAGCAAATTCAGAGATAAACATCTTATGGTATTTAGGCGGACGATAAGCCACAACACACAGAGTAGTCCGAGAGCCGGTCAATTCCAATAGCTGAGCTTCAAAGCTGGAATAGGTTGGGGAGGGTAGCAGCCGTGCTTCATGTTTATTTTTAAAAACCGAGGCTAAGCCACCACCTCTACCATTAAGCCTAGGTGAGCTAAAGAAGGCACAGTCAGGAGGGAGAAGCTCAGAGAAGGGGATGAACTCACCCGGAGAAGTCCATGTCTCCGTCAGGAATAGAACATCCAGTCCCGTGGTGAGAAAAAAAGTCATTTAGGAGGAAGGCCTTATTTGAAAGAGACCTAACATTAAATAAGGCCATCCGAGTCCGAGGAGCCAAGTCCTTAGCCCGTCGCAAGATGCTAAGGTTGTTATGTTGAACATCACGGCCAGGCGGTGTTATCCAAGATCGAGCAGAGTGGTAAGCCACTGGGCAGGCAGAGTAGGTTTGAAGGCCGACGGAGCATATCCAACGGTGGGTTAGCAATCTAGCCGCAAAGCGGCTACTGAGATAGTGGATGAAACGAGATAGCTCACGGCTTGTAGAAGGGTAATCTGTAGCCATGGCTCTGATATAAGCCTTGAAGCGGACACGGACACCACTCCTTCTACCCCGTTTCCTGAAACGTTTCCTGCGGAGCATGTGAAGGGGTAAGTAGGTCACATTGGTGGGGGAGAAAGGCATCAGGGGGATAGCAGCACCCGCGGTCCCAAGGCTGTCCAGTCGTTGAGAACAGGAGAACCGAAGATTCAGGAGCGTGTCTCTATCATAAGTTATTAGCGTACAATCACCTAGAGAACATAAAACCAAAGATAAAACAACAAGGAGTACTACGCCGAGGCGCAGACGGGGTCGAGGACGGTCAGCCATGCACACCGGCGCCATCTTGGATGCACTCTGCAGCTCATCATTAGTTATTATTAATCTATGGCTCTCTTCCACAGCATGTTTTTATCTTATCTTCCTCCCCTCACCCTAAACTGGTTGCGGCAGATGGCTGCTCCTCCCTGAGCCTGGTTCTGCTGGGGGTTTCTTCCTGTTAAAAGGAGTTTTTCCTTCCCACTGTTGCCAAAGCCCTTGCTCATAGGGGGGTGTTTGATGGAATTTTCTCTGTTTTCTCTGCATTATTATAGGAGCATTTGCAATAAAAAGCACCGGTTGTTGTTATTTTGGTGCTATATAAATCAAACTGAATTGAATACAATGTTTTAAATACTGTGTTCTATATGCATAAATGGTCAAAACAGATAATTATAGGCACACTTTCTGATATAGATATGAACCTTGAGAGTCTAAAGCTGGCCTAAGATGTACCTGGCAGCCAACCAACCAAACAAACACCCAAGCAAAGGTTTTATGTATTAAGGAAAGATCCATCATCAAATTTCTCAAATGCATGACTGGTGTACACTGTAGTAGCTTCATTATTTAATATTACTTTATTATTAATTGCTTAAAATCATTGAAATAAGATAATGGGTTAAGTTGGGATCTAACTGAAAATTACGTTGCCTCAGATTGGTGAGCTGTCTCAACTAGGTCCCATTTCAAGCTGCATTTTTATAAATGTCTCATCCATTTACTGAAGTATTTGTGGATGTGTTCCCAAAACTACAAGGGAGGACACAGCCTCTTTAATAAATACAATAAATATCTGCCAGTAGCTGCCACATTTAGAAAACTCTAAAGCACCTATTGTCTCAGTCTTACACACACATACACACTACCACTCTTCTCCCCATCTGTGGCCCATGAAATAAAGGTGCTGATGAGCAGCCCCTATCAGCAGATGCCATCTTAGTCTTTTCATCAGTGGAGTGCATGGTCACAGTGAAAGAAGCTGGTGGCTTCACCTTTCAAAGACTTTTTGCTATCCGCTGCCTCGCCTCAAATTCCTTCGCTCTTCAGTTCTTTATGCTACGTTTATTACTTGCACTTAGATAATATCCTGTAAGATTATCTTTTTTTCTCGTCAAATAGCAGTTATTCCGAAACCACAAGTCCCCTGAATGAGCTGAAAGCTGACATCACCATTATGACCACCATTTCCCCCTAACCTATTGCTTTTAGAGCAGAATACACAGAGAGCTTCATTAATTAATTATTAAGTGGGCAAAGTGTAATTGTGATGTTAACATCTTAATATGCAGATGATATATTGATATTTAATAGTGTATGTACAAACTGATTCTAGTCAACAGATAACCAATAATGATTATATCAGTATTAGGATGCAATTATTGTATAGAATGAAACTACATCATCAGATGGCATGTCTCAGCATGATCACATAAACATGCATCTCATTCTCAGGTTTCACTAGCAAATATGTTTGCCTGCAGTGTTTGTGTCTGTGCCAGACACAAACACTGTTTCATCTGGTGTGTACAACTCTTTACAGGGAACCAGCATGCATGAGTCAAATTAAAAGTGTCAGCGTCAGCATCCCGGGAAGACAAGTTGAACACTGTGCACGTCTGGTCCCAGGACTCCACAGGAAACATGCACTTTCAGAGGACACCTGGTACCTGTTTCCTCTTCAAAGGATTGTAGAAAAACAAATACCTGGGTGGTAAGGCAGGGGATTTCTCTCCGCTGGCCATCCATGAAGTCAAACAAGTATTCATTGCTTTCCAAAAGTGACACTTAAATAGGGATATTACATAAAAGCAAAAGTAGTATCATTTTACTAGCAGAGAAAGTACAGAATAAGTGCTACACAAAGTCTGTGTTTCTTTAAAGAACAAATAATACTGGAGCTAAAACTAGTATGACAGTCATGCTAATTTAGACTTTTCACGGAGGACTGGATTGAGTGTTAGACTTAGATGCAACTCTTAAAAGGAGTGGAATAAATAACTTATCACACGGTGGCTGTGGCTCAGACAGTGGAGCAGTCATCTACTAATTGGGCGATGAGTGGTTCAATTCATGGCTGCTCCTTGGGCAAGATACTGAACTGAGTCACTACTTGTGCGATCATCGAACTGTAAATGTGTATGAATGTTAGATAGGAAGGACTTGGACAAAAAAAATATTTGTGTGAATGGGTGAATGAGGCATGTTGTTTAAGGCACTGTGAGTGCTCATGTAGAGCAGTAGTGAATGCTATACAAGTCCATTCACTATTAGTCTTTAAAATATAAAAGTTCAGGAAGAAGCAGTATACCGTCATGATGTAGAACAAACATAAATTTAGGATGTGCTGAAAGTTGTTTTCTGTCATAAATTTTCATTGTGATGCATATTGTAACAGAATTTTTAATAAAATCCAAAAATCTGCATTTAAACATTTCCTAAAATGCAAACATGGGTTGTCGTGGGTGTTATTAAAGTGCAATTATATAGATCCAGTCGCTCCAGATCTCAGGGAGCAGAGTTCACTCACCTCACCTCTAACTTTCGTGCTTGTTGCCAATGTCTCTCCATCCACCATTTCACCCAAATTTGGGCTTTTTTAATCTGTTTCCTTTTTCCATTCATTGTAACGTAACCGAGCAAGCCAAATTGTATTTTAATGATTGTCCATTCCTCCTTGCCATCACACACAGCACTCTATCATTGTAGTCTATGGTTGTTTAGTGTCACTGTAATTTCTCACTCATTCGGTGGTGGCAGTAAATGATTACATATGTGGTGTCTTGGTTTTCATAAAGCAATCTGCAGGTCTCTTCCCATCTTAATGTACTTTATGAGATATCCACTAAAATATTACAGTAACGTGAAAGTACTGTACTATTGCGGGTGGGTCATTAATTGCACCTACTTACTCTCCGGGGCAAAAGGTGTGGCTGGCGGCTAAGGACATCCCGCTCCAGGGAACCTCCCGCAAACTGTCTCCGCGCTATATTGGGCCTTTCAAGATTGACAGGCTAATCGGCCCTGCGGCAGTCAGGCTCACATTACCTGCATCGTTGCGGATCCATCCAGTGTTCCATGTTTCGCAGGTCAAGCCAGTGTTGTCTAGTCCTCTGCAGTGTTGGGTAAGTTACTTTAAAATAGTAACTTAGTTACATTACTAGTTACTTCTCTCAAAAGTAACTCAGTTACTTCAAGTTACTCGTTACTTTCAAAGTAACTAGTTACTAGGGAAAGTAACTTTGGTTTTACTCAGAATTCTCTTGTTAATGTGTTTCTTCCATAACGTTGCCAGTCTTCT
>NW_005187529.1:1382418-1398688 GCF_000239375.1 Pundamilia nyererei | reverse complement strand
TTTCGAGCCTATACAGCTTGGAGTAAGACAACATGCATGAAGAGGATGATGTGGACAAAATACTCATTTGCCTAATAATTCTGCACTCCCTGTACTGAGTGCTTTCTAACTACACTCACACACATTCATACAATGAGTTAGCATGGTGGTTACCACCACAGATCTGCTGCTTCCTCACATCACCATGCTTTCATCCGGTTCACACCCTCCTGGGTGGTGAGGTTACTAAGTCCTATTTCTTAATGCTGTGCTGCCCGAAGAAGCTTCAGGAGAAGTCAGACCTACTGGCTTTTTTCAGCTGGATGAGTCATCTTAGTTCTGCACACTCACTCAGATACTGGAAACTCTTGGTCCTCCTCCACAATGAGGAAATCTAATACTGGCAAACACACTTTCCCTGTCTCATAATTCATCCGAATGACGTACACTGTACTAAAATATTGAATATGCGTATGACCATGCAACATTTAGCTACACAATCGTTCAGATTTACCAAGAGCTACGTCATGGTAAACCCACATCAGCACTCAAAGAAATATGTTTTCTAGTGTAGTCTTGATGAGGTGATGGCACTGTACTGATGTCATGGTCACTATAGAATTTGAAGCTATTTTTGTCATGGAATTTCAGATCATGAAAAAGTGACTGGGATTTCAAAATGTCAGAAAATGCTTTAAAACTAAGGCCTTTCAGTAATAAATGATAGCAATAAAACTCAAAAGGAGAATATGGAGAATCATGGTAGAGCCTATGACATAACCTGCACAAGTGCGCAGTGTGGTTGCCAGCCTTTATGCTTGTGCTGGTGCATTATGTGTTATTTACTGCTTGGGCGTGTCCCGGTGTTTTATATGTGGTACTAGCAGATAGAAAAAAATGAAATGGTGGTATTTTTTCCCTCCAGGGTCCCCACTCCTTGTTGTGGCAAACATATTTGCCTCTCAAGTTTTTCCATTTCTTTCTATATTCCTTTACGTCCATTTTGATAGTTACAGCAATCTTATTCCTGGAATTTCCTGACATTTGTGAGCCCCTATAATGACGATATCATTATTATTCCTTATGCTGGGACAAGGATTGTTAATCTATCACTAATAAATTCAAAAAATGTGGCGGAAAAGTAGCGTGTAACGCATAGGAGGAATCAATCACCACGGCAGTTGTCGGATGCCCCAATCTGATGTGCAGTTTCATTTAACCCTTGTGTGGTGTTCGTATTTTTGTTACTCAGCCAGTGTTCATGGGTCTGGTGGACCCGCTAGAGTTTTGGCTTTCCAAATTAACACTATCAAACAATTTTATGTTAAATTACTCAACAGATGTTTACTTCATCCCAATTACAAGACATATGAACAGCAAACATGGTTAATTTTTTCCCTTTACCTTTGTTAGATCACATTTATGAATTAATGTGCTTCTCGTTTTTCTTTTATATAAAATGTTATAAATAAATCAGTTATAATCAAGTGGAGTGAGTGGAAAGACACAACACATTTACACGTGAAAAAATAATTAATTGTTTAATTTTTCTTTTGAAAAAAACTGAACACGGGTCTCACAGACCCGAACACCATACAAGGGTTAAGGGGAATGTCAGGTTAGAACATAAGTTACTTCATATTGTCTCAGAGGTGTTTACAGTTACAGCGTAGCTTAGTAAAGTAGATTTCCCGCTCAAACATAAATCCCCAGTTAGCATTCAGTGTACATAGTATTCAGCTTTCTGATAATTCATCACAGATTTGAGGTACCAGTGCAGCAGTCGTGTGGCTGCCCTGTATATTTTCCACAATTGTAGATGTGTAGATGTTCCCAGACTGAGAAGAGCCTCACAGGCCAATCAGATAGGTGTAAAAGATATAAAAGTGCATTTCCTGCTGTTTTGTTGCTGAGTGGGGCCTACCGCCGATAGGTGGGTGGTGGGTTTGGGGCTTTGTTGTCTACAACTAGACCCTTACGCTGCTGCACTGCATAGGGAGTGCAGTCAAAATTGCATCTTCTCTTTAAATCCCTCGCCCTCCATATGCGAGCGGAGTAGTAGGCTCTGTGTGCTAAGTGTGTATGCGTAATTTGAAGCGTCCTAGGATATTTGACTGGGCTCGTAAACAACTGTAAGAGCAGTAATTAAAAGCACTAAAAAGGGCTGTTTCTGCTCTGCCTTTGTCTGACAATGCAAAGGCCACCCTGGAGACTGGCATGGTAGCACAATATTAGTGTTAATTTACTTTTACAGAGACAAGGGGGTTCGTGTATGCATGAAGAAGAGAGCGTGAAAAAGGCCTAATTCAGACTGTTGCAATGTGTGTTTTAACTTTATAAATTTCCCTCATTGTAGAGGGATTTTAAAGGAGTTATTTATATAAGCTATTTATATTTTGAGTGCAGATAAGGCTTATTTGCTTTGCATAGAATGCCATGTTAGTGACTCTGTGAAGCTGTACAAATAAAACATCTGCACACTTACTTGCATGCAGAATGTCAGGGGATGGAGTTGAGGGAAATATGAACTTTGTATAAACATTCAGAACGAGAAATGTGAACCTTATAGTGCCCAAGAAAAAGTCACGAAATCACTGAAGTCACGGGGCTATATCTTCTCCGGGCCAACAGTATCTGTACAAAATTTCCTGGCCATCCATCACATAGTTGTTGAAATGTTTCACTAAAGTCCAAAAACATAAAGTCAAGAACAATTTAAATCATAGATGTCTGCAAATGGCTATGTGACACAGGAGTGTGTGTGTGCATGTGTCTGCGTGCCTGTGTGTGTGCATCCAACCCGCTGTGTAATTAGACATGTGGTCACTAGAGGTGACGAGGAGAGCAGGCCCAGGAATCCCCTCCCCTGTGTCCATGAAGAAATCCCAAAAGAAGCCCTTAAATGCACACGCACACACACACTCGTCCTCTCTCCACCTCAACAAGCCCCTGCGGCTCTGGCTTCATTACCTTTCGGCCCCCCTGAGGACTCCAAGAAGGTGGGGGCAGACAGAGTTCGGGTTCTCCTTCTATCCGGAGCCCCGGGGCTTCACTGGAATTTACACCCCTGGTCCTGAGAACGGACAGGATCCACACTCCTCCACCCTCCTATTGTTGAGGAGTAGGCGAGCTCTAGGCCTACACAGAAGGAGGAGGAGACTGGGAACACACAGAGAGAAGAAATGAAACTGATTTCCCTCATCTGGAAGGGGGGTTTAGTGCTCATGCCTCTCAACATGCCTCTCTGAATACTGCGGTGATGGAGAACAACTATGAGAAAACTTTGCTATAATTATCTTCATCTTTAAATAAAAATGTATCCTTTAAAGTTGTTTTTTGAAACTTATATTTTCAAACTGCTTTTTCCTTTCAATGTCTACATTGATGTTCTCCTAATCTGTGCCACAAAACACTGACAATTTCCCTTCATTTAACAGACGTCATGTCACCACTGCCAAGGTGACAAAAAGGTTATCTCCACGAGTGTCTGTCTGTGAGCTCCAGTGTACAGTGGGTGTCTTTTATAAATTCCCCTGTAGAGAAATTTTCATCGTTCTGAATTCATTAGTTCACACTCACATTGTGTGCATGTGTGATAGTCCCAGAGAGGCCCATAAAAAAGCACTTCCCCTGTAATTGAGGTGGTATCATCTCCTTCCCTTCTTGTTAAAAACAAACTGAGCAGGCAGACAGACGGAGAGAGAAGGCAGGAGGGAGGGAGAGAGCAAGCGATCTACTACCTGGGGTCTGTGAGTGCATGCTGGCCTGCTAACTAAAAGTAAACACAGTAAATGGTTTTGACTGTAAAAGCTTAAGTTCTGCTGCCCTTTCTCACGAGGAGGGAGCGACATGAGCCCTTTGCTTTGAACTAACCAACCGAGACAAAACTGAGACAAGATGTAATTTCGGTTTTAGTGAAGCATAGATTGGGATTATTGTTTTGGCTCCATTTGTCTTTTTTGTTTTGTTTTTAATGCCACAGGTTGGTTTGTGTTGACCTACATGAGTGCCGTTGAAAGTGCTAATTCCTAAACTTCTCTGCTTTTGGAGTCTCCATCACAAACACTCTTCGCATAAAATACAGTAGGCCTATATTTCTGAATGATTTTCTGGAAATGGAGCCTTTAAGCTATTGACAGCTGTGTTTAATCCTATTTTACGTGAGAGTTCCTCATTCATCTCTATTTAATGCTTCGTGAAGCCGACTCATTGTGCAATGTTTACACCAACACACTGGAACACGGGGCCCCATTGTGCCTGGTCCCGGCCTTACAGCTTGCGAACTGAGTTATACCACCAGCTGGGCCAGAGAGCCCCATTAGCTTAATGGCCATCTAAAATTTCACAGGGGATGCATTGCTGTTATGGCTCAGAGCTTTGCGTTTCTCTTTTTTATGGCTCCATCGGATTCACAACACCCAGAAATACGGTTTAGGGAGGAGAAGAGAAAGAAGAGGTGGAGAAAACAAAACCAAACAAACATAAAGGCAGTTTTACTAGGATTGGGCGAGGTCTGTCGAGTCAGGGAGGAAGAGATGATGCAGGAGGAGCAACAGCAGAAAAGGCAAGTAAGAAAAAAGAGAATGAGGAAAAGCTAATTCTAAAATATTAAGACACATGGAAACTGAAGGATTTAGAAAAAAGTGTTGAATCTCACGGTTTCTTTTGAAGTATCTCTCTTGGGTTTTAAGTGACTCGACAATTGATGACCAACTGATTCACTTTCCAATAGTTTTGACCTCAGTGACTTGTTTGCACAGCTAGTAAGAAAGCAGTAGGAAAGAGGGTTCAAGTTGCACTCTAACAGCAGGCTGACACAGCTTTTGCTTTCATGTGTAGCAGGGGAAATTCATTTTTATGTTCATTATTTTCTTCACTTTGTCTTTGTCTTGATGTCTCTGACATAGACTACAATAAATGACCAATGAGCCAATCATGTATTAGTCAATCATATATTAAAAATGTGAGTTATATATTTTATGGACCAGCTGGGATACAGAATTGATAGCTGATACCTTTGTGGACAGCACTGATCAATAGCATCATTATACACAAGAATTCCTTTTTCATAAGCACAACTCTATTTTGTCAACTGCAGGCAGGTATTTGGATTCTCTATAACTCAAAGCCAGTGCACTCATTGTTGGAATATCATGGCCACTTACATACTGTCTTGTAACTCGTGATATGTTATTTGACGCTGTTGCAAAATGCAATGGCCGTCTACAATGGCAGTGAATGTACTCGGTCACTATCACATCTACTTGGCATATATTGGGCACAGGGCCAAAGCTATTGAGACTAACCTCCCATGACATACGTTTGTCCTGCCATACAAAGTAACATGATACTATTATATGGCTTTGTGGATTGTGAAGTCTCTAACTGGCCATCTGGTATGCATTAAGGTAAAATAATTGTGATGATTTGGCTTTTATTTGAAGATGAGTAAGGCAGTGGTACTACAGCAGCACTGACAAGACTTTAAGTCCTCTTGCACACCCAGCAAATATGATTAAAACAGTGACGTCCTTTCCACATATACCAGTGGTCCTGTCAGACTCTCCACTAACATTATTGCAATTCACTTGCTGGGCCCACGTCCTCATTTTAGGTTTGACAGTGTTTAGTAGGGAAGGTGAATGCTTGGACATGAATTGAGCTGCAGTTTGAGGAAGGCCTCGAAGGGGACTGAGGACAGCTCCCGGGCCTGGCAGATCCCCGTGCACTAAATAGAAGTGAAGAAGTTAAAGAATTGAAAACAAGGAGGGAGGGAGGGTGGCGAACGTAAACGAGAATGAACAGCTTGCAGAACTGGGGGAACCTAGATAGATGACAACCGGAAAGAGCATGTTTGGTGGCATGGTCCTGCTGCTGAAATTCTGATACATAACCTCCAATAAAGAAAACAAATGCATGCATTTCTGCTTTTGATTTGCATTTGTTTTAGAGCCTTATGGGACTTGACATCATTGTGAGTAGACAGCTTAACAATGTCATTCCGCATACATAAACTTCTATTTTGAAAAAAAATATTTGTAAAAAGTGCATAACATTTACATATATCTACAGGTTATGTGTTGTTACTTGGTAAATTTGCTCATCTGGACTGACACAGCTGTTACCTCTAGGCCCTCTGATGTTAATCAAGTGGGTTGATTGGTTGGCTCATTAGAATGATACTGAATCGAAATGTGGGGGATCCTGAGCATGATTGTGATCATAGAGGAGCATAATTATATGGAATTCTTCACTCAAGTGATTTTTTTGTTTGACATTTTTGCAACTCAATAAAGGACACTATAAAATGTATTGTACACATTGTAACCTTGATTAAAAGATAGTCCAAGAAAGACATCCAGGAAACTTTCAAGGACATCAAACGAATATCGCTGACATTGTCAATATATTGATTTTTTTTAAAAAAACAAAACAAAACAATTTTTAAAGCAATACTAAATGTCAAGAATAGACAACCAACCAAAAAACAAGTCCTAACCAACATTTGAAATCTGTTTCTATGTTTGATCCTATTTTGTTTTGAGATTGTGTTGAGATATGAGACATGACGCACATTTTCACATTTGTGATCATCTTGCTTTCCTTGGAGCACTATGCAGGTTGCTTTAATGAGCATCTGCTTGTCACTGAGAACATGTGACTGTGATTTATGACTTAGATTCAGTATTTCGACATGAGTGGGATGAATGGGGTAAGAGATAACGTCAGGGAGTCATAAACAGAATGACAAAAAAATCAACTTAAATATTTCATATTTACTTTTATGGGCAAAGGTCACATTTTGTGTAATGGTCTGACGTTATAATACAACTTAGTATAAACATCCTGATAAATGTTAATACCGAGATGAGATCATGATTGCAGAGGGAATGTTACTAAAGGGAGACGTGTCAGTTGCATTTTGTCAATTTTACCTACTGACTCACATGGACTGCAGGGTATTAGGCTGTGAGCCATCAGTTGATGTTATTATACCTCAGCCATAATTCGATAGGCACCGATCTGATCTGTGTCTCTGACAGGGTTGACATTTTGTGATAGAAACAACACTGAACTGAAAGTAGCAGCACATTATTCTGGAGAAGAGAAGGAACAAACTCAATAGGGCCGTGTGGAACACTTGTGAAATTATATTAATTGTTCTATGTTTCTGTGGCTATAAACTAGACTAGTGACTAGACTGTCACAATCCTTCTAAAATATACATAGGCTAATTGGTTTATTTTTAAAACATATGGGGAAAATATTAAATCTCCCATCAGGTACAGATGAGGAGAAAAGTAACAACGCTGGTCAATATAATTAGCTCCCCGACACACTGACCTTCATAATAACCAACAGCATAAACCACTGCTGTGCAATGATGTGCTTTAACTTTGTAACACTCAAAGCTAAAAACAAATTAACACTCAGGTTTTATTTTTGTTTGTTTGTTTGTTTTTGTTTTGCAATGTACACACAGTATAAAAACTTCAGAAAAGTCTCAAAAACTGGATTGAGATGTATCGTCAAGAAAGAGAGCAAAACAGTACAGAACAAACTTGGAAATGGTAGGAAGCCAAAGATTTGGAAGACTCTGGTAAGAAAAATAGTGAGAGATGTGTCTAAAGCCCTGAGAAAACTGTCTAGACATTATTATAGTAATAATTATAGTAATGGACTTTGCCAAGTCAGGATTGTAGTCTCAAGGAAACAATCACCGTGCACAGGAATGGACTGTGACGAAATGACATGTTCGTGATAGACTGAAGTATGCTAAGTTCAACCTGGAGAAAGATTATGCATACTGGAAGTGCGTCCTTTTGTCAAATGAGATGAAATCGGAGGTCTTTGGCCTCAGAGACAATGATTATATTTGGTCAAAGAAGGGAGAGGCATACAGCACAAAGAACAGTGCCTCCACTGTGAAACATGGTGGTGAGTGTATTATGCTGTGTGGATGCTTCAGTGTATCTGGACCTTGATCATCAAGGTAGAAGAAATCATGAATAAATAATATGTGAAGGTTTTGAAAGAAAACCTCAAACAGTCAGCAGCAAAACCTACTGAGAAGTAACTCAACATTCGCAATCGTCACTAAGTCAAAATTTTGGAACATGTAATTCAACACGTGTAACTCAAAAGTATTACGATCTTCAAGCAGCATTTTCTGTTTCTTTCTAATTAAACTGTGAGTGCCAAAACACAGCTACTAAAAAGTTACAACATCTTAGATCAAACAGGGATATACAGTACTAAATGACATGTGTATTGTATAAACAAAATATCTAAAAAGTCAGACAAATTCATCATAATATGATATTCTGTCTCATATTAAACATCATACTTTTTAGCAATAAAAAACAAAAGTGCACCATGTTTCTCTTCATATTTACTGTAGAGGTAGTTCCATTTTACATAAAATACAATTAGCCTTTTTTCACTGGCTTCCTGCCATAATCATTATAAAATTCTCTAGTACTGGTATAATGTTTCATGTGTTCAGTTTTCTGCAACCATCGTCTTCTGTTTCTTGAAAAACAGCAACAGTCAGCCTATTGTGATATTGGACTTCGATTGTTATAAGTAAGAGGGACCACTGGGACAGAAGACTGCCATATATGGGTGCGTTCACATACCATACCCGAGTTGACTTCAGTCTTGCCTACCACCACAAAGCAAAACTGTGTGCTTTGATCCAGTAAATAACCCCAGTGCTTTGTCATTTGATAGAGGGCTTGAGTGTGAGAAGCATGGTACACAATAACATTTGGACATATTTTGTCAAGACATGGTCTAGCTCAACTGGCATAACCTACTCTGGGATTAGGCACGCCACTTAATATCAAAATAATAAATGGAGTGCACTTCATAACACAAATGATTTTTATGTATACTTATTTTTCTTTGCTAAAGGCCTTACTTGTTTTCAGAGGTGCCAAAAGTACAGACATTCTGTACTTAAGTAGAAGTCTTATTTGTGATTGATAAATTAAATCATTAAAGAATGATTAGTGCATTGTGTGCGTGTCTTTGCCTTCAGAAAAAAAAAAGAAAGACTTATTTTAATTTTTCTGAGTAACTAATTTCCCTCAAATTGCAAATAGTAGAGTTAAAGTTCTGTCTTCTGACTGACTTATCTACAACATCCACAATATCTACCTGCACAGGTAGAGGTCTTTATTTTTTTTGTCTCTGCTCACCACCACAATGGATTTTAAAACATTCAACATGTGATTGAAGTGCAGACTTTAATTTATGGGAGTTTTGCAAAAATGTTGGATTAACTGTTTAAAATTACAGAATTATTTTATCACTGAGTTCCATATGTAAAAAAAAGACTGTAAAGACAAACTAGCATAACATTTAACATAATGATTGTTTTTAATACTTGAATGGAAATCTGATTTCTATCCTTCTCAAAACTTTTCTCTTAACATCAGAAACATGTCATTTTGTACATAGTTTTTGGTGATTTTTTTTATCTGGCATTCTTGTTCTTGAGTGTAACCAGGGGTTTGCATCTTGTCATAAACACTCTGTATTTATAGTTTATAGTTATAAAGCCATCTTTTATAGGCTTTCACAGTGATACACCTCAAGAGTACTCTTGACCTGGTTAGAGGTTGTGACACTATTTTTCTCAACCATGGAAATAATTCTGTCATCATATACTTTAGTTGTCTTCTCTGCTCTTTCAGGCCTATCGGCATTGCTGAGCTTGTCAGTGCATTTATTATTTTATTGTTTTCACTTTTTTTTTTCACATGTTTTTTCATACTAATAATGGCCACTGACCTTTCACTTGCATAACCGGAGTTCCAGTGAATACACATTAAATCTTGAAACTGTAAAATAGATTCTAAAATACAGGTCAATTTTGAATACATTTCAAAAAAGTTAGGACAGGGGTGCATTAGCTATTGTTGCAGTCTTTTAAGGAGACTGTTTGCTGTAGTTCTGCAAGTGAAATGTTTTCCCATTCTTATTTGTTAGGATTACAGCTGCCCAACAATTTCCCTACTCTGTGTTGTTTCTAATTTTATAGTGCAGCAAATATTTATAATAGGTGGCATGACTGGACTGCAGACAGGCCAGTTTATCACCATATGTACATATGCTTCCCCCCCCCCCCCCAAAAAAAAAGAAAAAAGAAGACAAATACTGTCCATAAACACAATCACAACACACACTTATAAAACATTATCTCTCCTTCCCCCTGAGCCACTGTCCTCTGACAGGCGCTTACCCTGACTTCTCTCTGACAAGTTCATCAAGGTCAAAGGCCGCTTCGGCCATGCAAAGAGCTTGAAGGAGGGATGGGGGTTGAAAGCAAGGAACTGCAGATCTCTTTAGGGCACCAAACCGGGGAATTCATGAGTATTCCCTTTGGTTCCTTGTGGCGCAAAGGGGCAAGGGGACTAAAAAGGGCCACGTTGTTGAAGAATACTTCTGATAAATATGTTATTTGGGTATTCACGAGGCCTGCTTAGCAGCTGTTGAGAGTAATGATGTAGTGTGTGCGCTTATGTGTGTGTAATTAATGATTCTCACAGCTCTCTCCTATATACCAGCTGCTGACTGAGACAGGAAGTGAATGATTGATGGGAATTATTGATACCTTTTTTCTTCAAACACATATATACATGTAGCAGTGCCATACAGCCCCTGGTTGCTGAATTCTTGATTGGGTTTTCAGTTTCTTGCATTTCTCCACCTCATCACAAATGGACTCATCAGTCATTGGTGAAGGAATGTCAATACTCCACTGTGTTTTAAGTTGCCGTCTCCCATATGCTCTATTTCCCCCCCCCCACATCATTATCAGATCACTGGGGACTTTCGCTGCTCGGGTTAAACGTAATATATAAGTCACTTAGACAACCTAAAAATGTTATTGTTGGGCTTTTTTCACTGTTTTGTTTGTTCGTGAGTAAATCGGTTTGGCTGAGATTAAAGTTATTAGATAAGATTAGATAAAATAAAACTTTATTAATCCCCCGGGTGGGTTCCTCCTTGGTTTTTACACAGCTGACTAAACGTCAAACAGAAAACTGATTAAACAGAAGTATAAGACAGTCGAGAATTTACGCCAGTGTCCCGTTATATTTTAGATAGCAAGGAGCAGATGGCTGAGTTTATTAAACTCCACCGAGACAGCGGTGACGCTAATCAGAAGGCTAGACTGTCCAATTTCACGGCCGTTTACTTCCGGCCTACCCGACCTTCTGAGGACCCGGCCCACGTAGACCGCAAAGGCCGGGTCCTCGGGAGGATGCAGCCCATGAATTTGGACACGACCACTGTGTTTCATTCAGTCTGTGTCGCGTCGTCTGTGTTCCCACCCTCTGTGTTTCCATGCCCAGTCGTTTGTATCCCCAGCCATAGCCTTACCATAGTTTGTTCCCAGTTTAGGTTTCTGTTTAGTTACTGCTCTTGTGCTGGCCTCATTCTTGTTTGTTTCTTTCGTGATCATCAGCCACAATAAAAGGCTCACTTTTGTTTAAGTTCACTCCCGTATCCTCACTTGTGTTTGCACCTGGGTCCACCACACACATCTCCGCACAGTCTGTCTCCACAAACCGTGACAGTTTCAAATCTATGAGTTTCTGGCTGGAATTTGAACGTAACTTAAGGTGACTTGCAACAGAAGCCCACAGGTTTACAGTATTGCATGTTATTGCCAGCTTGGTCCCATTCAATCACAAATTGATAGCAGACGATAACAGACTGATAGCAGTCTGACTCCATCTTATTGCCATTTTACTATCATCTTGATAAACCAAAGTCACTTTCAAGATAGCAACTGACTGCAAGTGGTTGCAGACCTGGTCTAAATCTTCAGCGCAAATAGTTCAAAGGCAATGAGGTCACAAGTTGATCGCACATGGTTGCGATAAGTTCATTCATAATCTCTAACCACTAGTGTGGTACTAGTGTGACTGTAGAATAAGTATTCACTGCCTTTGTGGCAGTCCTTGAAAAAATCTGCCAAAAATCATTTGATGTTTAGATTTTGTTTAGAGTTAGGAAAACTATGTGATTGTTTTGTGAAAAAAAAGGGTTTATATATATAACTTGAAACATGTTGCATTCGCTTCAAACACTGGCAAATGGTTACCCTTCACCGTGTTCACGAAATAGAACACATGCTCTTTGACCCTGGCTGCAGCTGCCTCTTTGCTAGAATGTACTTTTCATCATCATTGGTCAACTTGTCAAAGAGAAGAGCTTGATCACCCTGTGTCTGACCGATCATTTCTTCAACAACCGTGGGAATTTCCTTTCGATCAAATGTTCACTAAGTCCCCCTCAAAAAACCAAAGGTGGCACATCAAGAGCATAGCAAGCAGTATGCTCGTCTTTTGTCTTTTTTTTTTTTTTACATATTCAAGGACTGTCAGAACTTTAAAGTGGAATTTTGTTTTGAGGCCACTGATATCCTGATATTTGGTGTGTGCCACATTTTGAATGCACACTGTGCCCTCCTTGCCCAGTATGGCTCCATGCAACTTTGTTCTTTACCAAAATAAAAGATTTAAATTTAAATTTGAATCTGGTAAAGCTTTTGATTTTTTTATACAAGCATACTTGTGAAACTGAGTAAACTGGAACAACCTGACTGACACACTAATGTTGACTGGCAGACTAGTGCACACACAACACGAGGGAATATGACAACAGCGTGACAAAGAATAGTGGGAGAAACAGACAATGTATACGATGGAGGGAATCAGGGCAGAAAGGACACACCTGGGGAGCACAGCTGAACATAATCTAACCGATGAGACGTGGGAAGCAAAACTGAAGATATTGCACACAAAATAAAACAGGAAGTGACCTACTCATACTGATACTCATGAAATGGAGACAGAAGACAGAGAGACCAGAAACACACTGGGACACAACCAGGGAGACTGGGATCACAACAGGAACTAACAACCAGGAACAGAGCTAGAAACATTGTTAACAAACTCAGAAGTTCGGGGAAATGATAAAATACTTGCAACACTGTAGAACCGAAACATAAAATCACTTCATAAACCTACAACAAATCACAAATCCACAGAATTAAAAACACCAGGTCATCAACTCAGGAACCATGACATATAATGTATTTTTTTTATTTAGAATGTAATTCCATTACAGGTACTCTGTATGACCGTCTTGCCAACTTGCTGTAGCTTTCCATAATACATTTTTGCATAGTTTGAATCAGGAAGGCATTTGTAATAACATCATATTTAATAATATTTCAGTTAATAGTTAGCATGCTTCAATCAAAATCATCTGCTGAGTGTTCCCTGGATCATGACTTCAGCTTGAAATCATGTGGTATGTTACACGGTATGTCAATCTAATCTCTTCATCCCAAATGACCCCTGGTGATACACGGGGTAATGTGAGCATCTTGGCAAGTTCAAATGACTGACTTCATTTAGGGGTTGGCTTTTGACCTGATGTAACTCTAGATTTATATATCCCTCAAAGAAGTATTCAGGAAGCCACAAATCAGTCTTAAGGCAATGGGATGTTGGGACGAGAGAAAGAAGGAGAAAAGTCTGGGATGGGAGGTAGAAAGACGGACAACTATATTGGTATTAGAAAAAACACTGAAAAATAAGGGAAACCTACACATGCCCTTAGATCTCATGCTACTCTGCATCTGTTCAATGCGTGACTTGGTGTGTGCGCATTTACAGTATAACAGGTCCAGAAACATGTGGCTGCTATTATCACCACAATCCCTGGTCAGTGTAGGGGACCCACCATCTTTTGTAAGTGTGTGTGTGTGTGTGTGTGTGTGTGTGTGTGTGTGTGTGTGTGTGTGTGTCTGGAAGGCCCAACTGTAGCTGTAAGACAGTTGTGTTTGAACTCTGGATCATATGTCCGTCTATATCACTTTAGGATTGTTTATATGTTGTTTAGCATAAATTAAAGTTCATAACCTGATAAAATCTTTCATTGATGGTGGATCACATCATTCTTTCACTTGGAAATCAAATCAGTTGTCAGCTGGAGATGTGAAAATTGGCACCCTGATAACCATTTCACTGCAGCATCAACAGGATATAGTGTCTAGAGATGGGCAGATGTATAGAAAGAAAGAAATGGAAACAAGGGGTGATATGCTACATTGTGGTAAGTGAGCAAAATATGTGGCACAAATCTTAGCAGAGAGATAGAAAGATCATTTTAGTTGGATTTTTTACTAAACACAAAATTACAAAGAGAAAAGCTCCAAGTTTGACTGGCTAAAGATCGCGTGTCATCCGAGATCGGTATGACACGCAAAGTAAAACTGCAACTGCAAAGTAGCTCGTAAGAGGACTCAGATTACTCTTGTAATGTAATGGGTGATGTAACATGTTAGTTTTGCAGTTGAAGTAATCAGATATTTAGTTACTTTGTCTCATCAGCAGCCTGTTTAATGTGCTGCTGAACAGGTTTCCCTGTTCCTGAAACCAAACAAATAGAAGTGAAATCCCTGATGCAATCACACCGTTTCTGTCCTCCCCTGACTCCTCCAGCTGGATTTTAGCTTACAGCTTGTCTCTCAGTGGGAAGCTTATTGCTGGTTGTATGGCAGCACCACATAACCAGCAACAAGCTTGTTCATTTTCCCAAGGTAATAACGTTAACCAACACTGTGACACAAACTCCCGTAACAGTGTAATACTTACCATCACTAATGTGTATCAGTTACACTGAGGGACAAACATAGTTACTAGATATGGGAAATCAGATTTTTAAAAATGCGCTAACATTGTTTCTGTTCATAAGAACAGCTATTCTCTGGTCATTATTCATTCCATCAGTTCCTGTTATACCGAAGATCAGATGTAAAGTAAACCCTGCGATGCAAACTGCTAAGCTATTGCAGAATCCCCTAAAACTATTCAGTATTTTGCAGCATCTGATTTTTATTCACTGTTAACATTCACTACCAAAAGGTTAAAGACAGTGGCTATGTCCCTATGTTCCTAACCAGGTTCTTTGGTTTTACACAAGACCTTCTCCAGAAAATGACAAAATCATTTATTTTATTGTTACATTGTAATTATATTTAAATAATACCAAATTCACTTTACCACATTTAAAGTGAATTTGTTTTCTATGCCTGTGAAACTTAACAGTGCTCACCTACCTTGTAAGAGAGGCTGCAGTAGCTGCCTTACATCCACAGCTTGTGTTCAGTGTTTTACGTGTACTGTTGACAGCCAGTTGGTTAAATCAGACATCAAACAGCGAGGCCTGATGTTCGTCTGCCACATCTGTCACGGGGCTGCTCACTGTTTATTGTTTCATCTTTACTTTATTTACTGTTGGCATAATTATTTCCATGTTTGATCTTTGGGGGGATGTTGGGGGAAGCCATATTTCCTTATGTATCCACACGGTTGCACGCCCACACACACACTCACGGCTCCCCTGTTCACTCACAGGTGACAGAGACTTTAGCCAAAAGATGGATGACTGTCTGCCTGCGACATCTTAAACCTGTTACCTCTGAGTGGATGTTTATTTGATTTCTCCTCCCTGCTGTATCATGTACAGGGGAGACTTCTCTTGAACTGCAGCAACAGGAGTGTAAATATTATGGAGAAAGCCACTGAGACATGAAATGTAGCTTTAATTACAACACTGATATATCAAGGTCAGTCTCTGCGCATGTGGAAGGAACTTGACCTTTCCTTTTTCTGCCCATGATTTCCTGTTTGATTTGGTGTACACACTCATTAAACAAATGTATATACTGGATTATATATAGTACAATATGTTTGTAGAAGGGCAAGATGTATGGTGGAGGCTAAATGGGGTTGCTAGGGGCTGATTCTGAAGCAATTATGCAACTGGACAAAATATCAAAGGTACGCACAACAATGAAATGAAACTCGTGGTTTTTTTTTAGCGTGGAGCATGCATCAAGCATACAAATAGTCATAATTTTAACATTGAATGAAATGTATTACCAAAGTGCGCTACATGTTAAAAGTCAGAGGGCCAAATAATTCATGTGTAAGGCGCCTGGTGAATTATTGTTGTTACACTGATGGAAAAGCTTAAAGCTTATGCCAAAATCTTATTCTGCCCTAATGAAGTTGCAGTAAAACAAGTGTGTACAACTTGATGAACACAGGGCCAGACGCATAAAAGTCAGTGTAGGCTAATGAAAAAACTGAACAAAGGCAGAAATGTGGATAACAATTGTTCATCACATTCATAAATTCATAAATTCCACTCCCATCCTTGGATGGATGGATTTAGACACTTGTCTGTTGCATCATTT
>NW_005187529.1:1359526-1382216 GCF_000239375.1 Pundamilia nyererei | reverse complement strand
TATATATATATATATATATATGTAAAACAAAATTCCCCACTCGCCCCTGTGGGCGGTCTATCCTTCAAGCTCGGGTCCTGCGCAGTATCTTAGCTGTTTCTAGGACTGCGCTCTTCTAGACAGAGATCTCCGATGTTGTTCCCGGGATCTGCTGGAGCCACTCACCTAGTTTGGGAGTCACTGCACCTAGTGCACATATATATGTGTGTGTGTATATATATATATATTTATTTATTTTTTAAGTAGGATATACCTCTATTTATTAGATGTCAGATAAGAAGTGCTTCACCAGAAAAATGGAGACACAGAGATGCAGGTTGGTTGGTCTCAGTTCTGGAATCATGAACAGAACACAAAAAACCCTATAGTTCACATTTAAATGGAAGGCAAGAAAAGACATCAGTTCATAAAAATGAAAAGCAGATCATCGACCACTCATATTCAGTGTTGGGAAGGTTACTTTTAAAATGTATTCCACTACAGATTACAGAATACATGCCCCAAAATGTAGTTTGTAATGTATTCTGTTACTCAAGTTACTCAATGAGAGTAACATATTCTGAATACGTTGGATTATTTAATATATTGTCATGCTTTTTACAACTACATGAATGTACTATTGCTGTGTGATTTATTAATATTACTGAAGGCTACTCGCCACCGAGCTAACATTGTTAGCTGGCATTAGCTAACTGCACATGATTATTTGCAGCTAGCAGGTTTTTAATGCTATCCATCAAGTCAAACAGTCTGCAGTCTATGAACTAACCTCAGGTAACACCAGCTAACAATGTTAGCTCAGTGGCAAATAGCCTTCAGTAATAGTAATAAATCACACAGCAATAGTACATCAAAGATACTGAAGTGGCACATAACCCAAGTAGCTATCACAACTAAAACAAGGTAGTTGCAGCAGGCTAATGTTAGTTTTTTTTTTAAAAAGAACTTACTTCCAGATGTTTCTTTAGGTTGGAAGTGGACTCTCTTGACACTGAGAGCAACTTGGTTGCTGGCAAACAGAGTTTGCATTGCACAGTCAGATTTGGCCCATCTCTTTCTTCTGTAAATGTGAAGTGGTGTCGGAATTTCCAAGTAAGAAATGCATTCCTGCCCATGCACTGCTGGCTGTGTTGTGCTGGCTCCAGGTCCATTGTGTAACTGACGCGACCAACATTAGCAGGACGCTTACCTTAGAGCCTCTTATTTTGTGTTTTGTTTGGATGTCTGGCAATGCATTTAATTACCAAAATTAGAGAGGGGATAGCCTAACATATGGAAAAGGAAATGTAATCCATTTATTTAAACAAAGTAACTGTATTCTAATTATCACCTTTTTAAACGGAATACAGTTACTCATATTTTGTACTATAAATACGTAATGCCAGTACATGTATTCCATTACACCTCAACACTGCTCATATTGGCAACCGCATCTACTAACCAATAACAAAGTAAGGTCTAATAAAACTGAGTACTGGTGATTTATTTGATGTGAAGTGAGAGTGGTAAATTTTATATACTGATATTGGGAGATGTATTTCTAAACAGAAACCAACTGGCTGCTTAGTTTTCTATTACATTCTGTCTCACCTCATTTCCATCTTCATTTGACCATACTGGCCTTGACTTGCTCTAGAAAACATGCATAAGCACGGTCTAAAGTATGTGTGAAGTCCACACACTTTTACCGCATAGTCTTCTATTACAAATACCAGTTTATGTGAGGGGAAAGCCATACGCTTTTTGTCTGTACACTTTGTTTATACAGCCGGCCCCTGGACTGCCACGTTCTAGAAATAAAGACCGCTTTCTCTCACCGTGTCAGTGTGTGAATCCATCAAATAACAGAATTTGTATTATTTCAGTGTTTTACATAAGATGTTCTGCTAACATCAGCACCCAGCATCATCTGCGCTGATTTAAATTTTTCTTAGTCAGAAAATAAAATGTCTATGAATCATCACTTTTAGAAAAGAAAAGGTGTTCATTGCTTTGAAACAAAAAGATGAAATGAAAATGGTTAATTTATTGAAACTTCTTTGGTGGTTCCTCAAAGGTTACACATGCATTGTGAGACCTGATCCAAAAGCTTCAGTTAGCCCCAACTTTATGCTGTTGTGATAAAACCTCTATCTGTATAAAAAATGTACAATGTGGGAGTGGCAGGTATCTATCCTCCAGTTTAGATTACTGGCCTAAAGAGTGAGTTTTGATAAACATGTCTTGAGACCACAGAGTAAATTGATAGTGATGGCTTTATTAGATTTTCAAATTAAATAATACAGATATCATATTTATCTCACATAACTTATTGCATGCACAGTAAATCATTGTTAAGCAGCAAAGAGCAACCAGGGGCGCCTACTGGTGTGTTTATATGTGGGGGTCTTTTGGTTTAAATGTGCAGACATACAGAGACTCTCCAGCTTACGTACCAGGCTTTACTCTGGTCCCCAAAGGCAGTACAGTCTCTGCCCCATTTGCTACTCCCAAAAGGAAACAATATAAACTTCGAGGGGGGAAAGTATTTAAGACCTACCTATTGTTGTCATGCCTACTTCATAATTTAATAAAGCAAAAACCAAATGGATGAGCTGCAATAAAGATGGTATTTACTTGCCCCAGCTACATGTTTGTAACCCAATACTCAGTGCTCTTAAATGTAAGACCTGGTCTAGGCCAACCTGTGCTGCATGAGGTCAGGATACGTCTCCATGTGGCTGTGCAAACTGGAAGGCACTTAAACAGACGAGACGTTCTCAAGATGTTTCACAGAAGGGATCGGGTCTGATTGTGTTTTGGAAAGAATTCAAATAGGGCAATGTCAAAAAGTCATAACACATGAGGCATTGTACATTTAAACTTCTGCCCTTCCCAACTGGACTTAATAGGTATTCTTTGGATGCTAAAGAGGGACACGGGCTTCAAAGGCGAACCAGTCAAATGGATTACTGGAGTGTGCGCTGAATTGCCAGTAGATACAGCATGAATGTCTGGCTGTGTTAGCCCTTTGATAGACTGGCTACCTGCCCAGTCAATGCTGGGATAGACTCCAGCTCCCCTGCTAACATCCATTTTTTTTGTCTGCTTTAATGGTATCTAATGTTGGCTCACTTGAAAATTAAAAAATTCAGTGATGATAAGTTTGAGTCTAGGCGTTAATCACCAACCCAAAAACTTTCTAGTGCACTACTCCAGTGACCGAAGAGATTCGGCAGTCTGCCAGAAATGTGGGGGTTGTTTGTGATGCTGTTGCATTTTCATGCTTAAGAAAATGAAAAAGTGCTCCAGAATTAGGTCCATTCTGACTGCCACTGACTTGCACTAAGAGATATAAGCATATTACTTACCAAACTTTGCTGGCTGCAAGTTAACCTTTCCAGTAATTTGGCTTTGCTCCAAATTAAATAAAGGACTTAACTCAGGACACTCACTTAGAGCTATGAAAATGGTTTTGCTGATTACTCCGAGATCTGGTGACTGAGCTGCTGCTATTAGAGCCCGTTAACTATGAAGGAGTCTATTCGTTGACATCATGGAAGCTCAATCATTGGTGTCCTTAGTGTCATCTTCTATCAGAGGTTAGCACTGTCGCCTCAGAGCAAAAACAGTCTAAGTTTGAATCTTCTGGTTTTTCACTGCTTCTTTGTGTGGACTTTGCATGTTCACCTATGTCTGCATGGGTTTCCTCCCACATTACCCTAACATGCACGCTGGGGTAACTGTAGATTGTAAATTGGCATTAGGTGTGAGGCACATTAGTCTCACAAGCAAAAGATCCCTGGTTTGAATCTGGGAGAAGATACAAACCCGTTTGTTGGTTGCATTAGGAACGGTACCCAGTGTAAAAAAAAACAACAACAACAAAAAACACGCGAAGCTACCAGTCATGGTAACGAATTGTAAATAACAAACAGGCCCAAAGCAGGTTCTTATTATTATTATTCACCAGCTGGGCTCAGATCCTCAGTTACGATGGATAATGATGGATGAGGGAACGTGAATTGATGCTGCGGTTTGGGGAAGGCCTTGAAGCGGACTGGCAGTGGCTGTACTAACGAGAAGTGAATGAAAAAGAAAAAAGGGGGTAGGATGGTGGGGCATGTAAATGAGAACAACAGGTTTTAGTGAAGGGGGCATATATAGAATGAAGACCAGAAATTCAGGTAAGAAAATATTGATGAATCACTGATTTGTGTTTGAAACGTTTGTACGTACAGTTGTGGGAGTACACACTGTTCATGACTAGAGCCTAATGATCCAGAAGTCTTGTGATTTGTTCAAATCTAACTTTGTAAACCTAAGCTGTGCTGCCATGTTCTTTTAGAGACGACACTTTCCCCTGGAAAACTTTAAAAACAAGCCACACCTGTTCAGTCTTTTTTTAATTGTACTGTCATGAACTTCAACGGTTAACATGCTAAGAGAGGCCTGTACAGTCTGAGACAGTCTAGTACCGTCTAGCTCTTGGGATTTTTGACCTGGGTAGCTGAACTTCATGGGTTATCATCTTATTTTCAAAAAATCTAATTAACAATGCACTTATTTTTAGGAGACCGGGTTGTTTGGATGAACATGTGTGTATCTCAGCAAATGTTTTTTTACATCTGCAGATATCATTAATTTTTATTTCACATATCTTTTTCATACGTCTCCGCTGGTGCCCTCCAGCTTTTACTTTGTGGGTAATAGATCTGGTCCTGTGGACATGAGACTAATGCCTTTGCAAAACTAAGAAGAACTCTGTTATGTTACAGTGCTTTTGGTAAGTGTATTTCCAGGCCGCCTTGACCAAGTTGCTGACATGTAGAAAGAAAAAGGTTCCACACCATACCAGGGTTTCCTCAAAGTTACTGAATATTCAAACAAAATAGGAGATTGCTTACTTATATGGTTGGATTTGGAGACATATTTGACAGACGCACTGTTATGATTATCATGCGGGACATAATTCCAAGTGGATAAATGAGGTAAGGACACATACTGTGTGTATATACTTTATGCACCGCACCAATCCATCAATTAAAATGTACTTTAACCATCAGCAATTGAAATGTGAAGTAATGGAGTATTTAGAAAGAACAACTGATACTGCAGAGCACATGCAGCTGAGAAACTGTCAGCAAGGAGCTAGAGTTTTATGGACGCAAAGATTTTTTATTCCCAGTGGCTGTCTTGTGGTTGGAAAAAAACACAGTGAGATGCTTCTCACACAATGGGTAAGCCAGCAAACATAATGCTGCTTCAATTCAACCATAAAAGAATGTGTATTAGTCATTTGGGTACATTTTAATCTATGGTTTTCACAATCCATGTGAAAATACTGCACCGTATAGTTCCTGTGATTTAAAGTAGTGAAAAAAACATCACTATCTATAATTTTACACCATCGCTGACGATTTATCAAATTAAACACAGGGCGTGTAAATTTCAGCTCAAAGGAAATGCTGTAAATTTTGAGCTGAACCAAGCTTGGCTTTCGGTGGCTGTACTGTGTAATCAGTCATCATTCAACCAAAACAGAATGGTAAAACAACATTAACCTCACAAGATTCAAAAGGTATATGTTTCATATTTGGAGCAAAGCTATAATTCACATTACATTTTTAACAATGTGACATTCTGTATGAGGTTTATTCAAGCGAACTAGACCTGCCAGACTGTGGATCTGACTCAGAGGAAATGTGAAAGTGCAGCCAAGTCTATTGTCCTGCTAGTCTTTTATCCCAATAACATGGTCCCACTGTGGTGTACGGAGCAGATAAACAGTCACATAACTGGGAAGCCACCACGACTGTTTTCTATAACTCATAACGATGAAGGGATCCCATTACAAAACAGATGGACTGAGAAATGGGGAAAGAAGGAAGTCAGAGGGGAGAGAACAATCACAGAAAAAGGGTTTAGACAAAGATTTAGAAACATGATCTGAGCAGTCGAAGGATTGTCCTGATTAGAAAAAGTCTAAATAAGTCGTAATGTCTACTGACTTTTGCATGGGAGGGTAACTCACCGTATTATGCGGCCCACATCCGCAACTAAACCAAGAATTGACACCATATCTGATGATTAAATGTGCCCAGCAAGAATCTGATTTCTTAAAATAAAATACACAAATTAGATGGTGGTACTCCACTCTATACACACATACTGTTCCACAGCCTTGTCCTCAGTGCTCCTGCCAACCCTTGACGAGAAAGATTTTACAAAACAAGACCCTCAAACTGATAGCCATGCTCCGTACAACTGTACTTACTGACGACAATGGTCTGGGCTATGTGATACATGAAAAGTGCGCAATAAAAACATTTGGGCTGATGTTAGGTAACCACTAAAATCTCTTGACCTTGATAGAACGTAAAAGTCTTGCATTTCAATGCAAACTACAAACACTGAGATAAAGTTTTTGCAAGAGTAAAGCTCAGGGGAGCATCATTCCAATACAGCAAATTCTGCAGTTTGTCTGTTAACACCAACTTCTGCTACAAAGCATTGAACCCTGAAACTAAGTTTGCATCAGTATCTTGTGTGATCATCTTTGTCAGTTCCATGAACAGGAGTAATGTAGGTTCATTCTGGGCCTTTCCTTGATTTAGGAAATTGGGTGTGCAGTACACACCATCTCACAACGTTTGTTTGGGTGGAACATGTAAAGCCTCACTCATGTTGACGAATGGTTGCTCGAGGTTGCTGCCTGTCACTAGGTGTAACTGAGCACACCAAAAACCTTCTTGTGCCTGCTTTGACAGCAAGCAGATTGCCCATAGTTTTCACTTTGCAACTTGTCACCAACTTGCCATTTAATCTCCGAGCTGTAGTGAAAGTTCAAAAAAAGCGATTCAAAGTGGAATAGGAGAATGTTCACGTCAAAGTTGTAGAACCAACTTTTAAACCTTTCAAAAGGCCCAACTTTTGCTTTTTAAATAGATCGGTCTCTCTTTCTGGTTTGCTTTGCACAGTTTTACTACCGCTTGCAAACACGTCTGTGTCTTCTGTGCAAACTACCAGCAACCAATTGTTCAGTTGTTGTACAACCAGCAGCAAACAGTGGCAGAGTAACAAGTACTGCTTTTCCTCAGTAAGATGAAAGAACTGTATGGAAACCTGGAACCTTGCAAAAGGATACAAATGCTTTCCCTCAGTGATGATGTAGGTTTGCTGAGTTTGTTGATATAGAGCACTGCTTGACAGATGTTTCCTCATTTGGTAGATCTGACAGTGGTTCCATCAAACATGTAAGTTCTTTGGTACAACAGTAAAAGATGTTCACTGATTTTGCACTTTGCACTTTATACTATATCAGACTATAAAACCAATGTAAAATTAGGGTAATTAAAAATTACTTTGGAATGTATGGATTACATATATGAAATTGAGCTCTAGCAGTCTGCGTTGGGAAGAAGTGTTGAAACACGTGCTTTTATCTTAGGCAATCCTACATCAGTCTGCACCTCTCCACACTCCTGTCATTGACCTGCAGTCTCCATGGTGGATGCACAACTAAAGAGCCAGGGTCACTGCTCCTGACATGTAGCCTTCACTGATCTGTCTGTTGGCTAGACACATTGACAGGGATTTAGTTACTGTCAGCAGGGTACTTCAGAGGATAACCCAACGCGCGCGCACACACACACACACACACACACACACACACACACACACACACACACACACACACACACAGAGTGGTTTGTGTGTATAGCAGATTCAGATGTTCCTTCTCTTTCCTCCTCTTTGCCATCCTCACAGGCACAAATACAGGTCTAATGAAGCTTTGACACAAACTCATTTATAGTCCTACCATGCATGCACACACACAGACACACGCACATACACAAACACACAGAATGAAGGTGCTTGGAGGACAAATGTAAGCAGGGCTGAGGTTTGATCTTAATTTCCCAAAGAACTGATGCTGCCAGCAGTTAACAGCTCTTGTCGTGCTAAAGTAGACATACCTCTGCGTAACATTAGTAGTTGCTCTGTTGCCCTGGTGCAGGGTCCAGAAGTGTGCGTTGTGCCTGTTACCTGGTACAACATACCCAGACGTGTGTGAGTGTTGACAGATTAACTCTTAGCATACTGCAAGGTGTAATGCTCTACAGAACTTGAAATTCAGATGAGATGAAGCAATTGTAATTTCATGGCTGCAGTCTTCAACTATTCTAGCTTTGAGACCTGGAATGTACGCAATGAACTTAAAATTTATTGTAAATTATCAATTCATCAGAAACGACTGAGTCAGCTTTATCAAATGCATGGTGACGTTGTTAAAATGGCATCATGGATTAGAGGCTGTAGTAGCTTGGGTGCCTGCCTAAAAAGCCTTTAAATTAAGAAGCATACTGTATATGTGACTGTCAGAGGAAGCTGTTATCTGTCACCTGCATCAGTTTGGTCAGAGTGCACCTGTGCAAGGTAAGGTAACTGAACTGGAATGTCACAGAGATCTAATCCAGTCCCCCATTCGTTCATCATACCCTGTGTCCTGTGGACAGCACAGCTTCAAAACACTAAGATTAACTCCAGTATGTAACATTTGCAAATTTGGAACACGTCTTTCCCCTTTTTTCACCCTTCATTCTACTGAGCGTCCCCCTCCAGTTTCTCCGGTAACCTTATCCCCGTGAATCACCAGGTGATAAATGATCATTTCTTTCCAGCAGAGTATGGGTGGCTTCTCCTGACCCAGCAGCTCGACCTCGCTCACACAGACAGATGGATAGAGACAGCGCAACAACAAACTGCCATTGTGTCGGGCTGGTTTGGTAAACTCCGGGCTTTCTCATCTTAACACCAAAGGCAAGATGAGAAAGAGGCAGCAACACGGGGATTTTGTTGTGTTTGGCAGCATAGATCAAAGTCAGCATACTTGAACTTCTGTCTGCCTCAGCTTACATACAGGCTAATTAAAATGTTGCTACTGACATGATGATCTGTTGCAAGCTTTGTATTTACAAAGGCGTTTAATTTACATATAATTAAAAATCTTTTTTCAGTCATTAACACATATGTACAGCTAAATGTTGTGTTTTTCTTTAGATAGAAAATAATGTTTAAATGTTTTAACATTCAGTATATTAAAAAAAACAGCATTTCTTCCTTTACTTTTCTTCCTTTTTCCAGTATTTCCCATATGGAGTGTCAAAGGTACGTGTTTCTTGCCCCACATTTCTCTGTTATATATGCGCTTTATCAACATAATTACATTTCAACTGAGGCATACAATCCCTGGGAAAGTCTTTCCTGAAACTACATGTGTGCACAATAATATCAAGAACTTCCATCAGCTATTTCAACACAGCACAGGTTTTCTTGACAAAAACAAGCAAAGGAGGCTCACAAACTTTGAAACAATGTTGATAGTGTAAATACCCTCCAATTAACATCCCGATAAACCTCACATGCTCTATTGAGTGTAACACCCCTTGATCCAATTTGGAAACTCTGATCCAGAGTGACAAATACAATAAATGTACTGGAGTGCAAGCATTTGTGATTGGCTCCATCTTGGAAGATCGCATCAAAGTCACTTAACCTGCACAGAATGCATTTTGGTAGTGTTTCTGTATTTCCTATCAGAGTGAAAAACAAGGGAGGGGGTAAGAATCATTCAAAATATTAATAGTGTTGGGAAAATTGCAATAAACAACTATGAGGGAGTGTTGTGAGTTACCACAGGAATCTAGCATATACTTGAACAATGGAATTAAGGTTCAAGTGCACCTGTAGGATTCTTCAGCATGACGTGTGCCCTTCAGTATTCCTATCATGCACGGCTCACGGGTGGGACGGCCGTGGGAAGCAGCAGTTTTGAGTCCGACGCGCATTCCTGTCCCCAAGTGCACATATGAACACACACATAGACAAACACACACGCAGACACACTCCCCCAGCCCGCCCACCTGGGCTGGATGACCCCCTAAACAGCTCCAATTACCAGGCACTGACAGACAGACAGATTAGGTCTGAACAAGGGTGCTGAGGCCTGCAAAGACAGACAGACAGAAAATAAGGCAAAAGCACTAACATGGGTAGCCCCAGACAGCCATGAAGAGACGGGTTGAGGATGCAGAAAGACCGGTGGGAGAGAACGTGAATTAAGAAGCAATGTCTGCCATTAATTACAGTCTGTTTACACGACGCCCTCATCAGGCCAAACCACGGTGGAGATTAGTTTGCTCTTTCACCGTGACTGACGTTCCCATGTGCCTCCCTTGACCTCGGCTTTGCACACACACACATACACACAGACCCTCCTACGCCCTGAAGACACTTTTACCCACTAGGTGAAGCAGATGGAAAAAAAACTTTGATAATACAAGAATCAATGGCCAAATCTAACACACAGGCACAAAGTGACAAGAGCAGAAAAAAAATTCTACTTAAATAAGGAAGAAAGGAGGAAAGGATTGACTATAGCATTTTCAGGGTGTAAGTGAGGAAGATCTAATAAACTGACTCCAGACCATGATGACAGCAAGAAGGTACCAACGTGGATGAGATGATTACTTGGTCAGAAATTTGGGGCTTCTGTTGTTGGGGTTTTTTCTGTGTTTTGGCTTCTTTGGTCAGCAAAACATTTTTTTTGTTTTGTTTTGTTTTGAGACTTTGGGAAAAATTGCTGCCCATGTTGGATTTTTTTTTTTTCAATTAAGCCAGCGTTTATGCAGCAGTGGATGAGGTGATGACAGAGCACACTATGTGGGAGAAAGACTGCCCTTCTCATAAGGATTTTGGGAAGCAAGTTTAAAACAGTGAGTTTATTGTTTGGAGAGCTTTACATGATACAGCTGATCCTGCCTGTCCAAACCCAACCACTAACCCACTGTGTTATAGAAACACACACACACACTAATTCCTAGCAGAAAGCCTTCACAGATCTCAAGATGATTTCTGCTTCTGATTGTAGAGGCAACTCCACGAAAATCATGTAAAAAGGCAGTAAAAACGATAAATGAAACAATTATGTACCCAGCAATGGCTGTGTTTGCAGCAGCATAGATGTCAAGTGCATTTTTTTTTGACTAATAGATCTCATGTGTGGCACTGAGTTAACCCAGTGTTGTTTTCTTTGGCTCCTTGTGTTTTTTCTGGCTGCAATAGTACATGTTTTTGTGCTTTTTTTCTTTTGTAAAAGTAACAGTGGGGAATGAATTAAATTACTAGTACTCACGAGTCCAGTTTTGCTCATTTTTTAAAATGTATTATTATTATTACATCCTCTAGTTGCTTAAAATGCATAAAAGCACTGCTGTTTCTTTTGAATTAATATTAACCGTGTTGGGTGTAACCAGCAAAAGTAATCACATAACATTTTGCAGTACTGTGAGGCATTACTAAATTCTTACAGTTAGAATTATGTTATTACTTGTGTTACAAAAGCTCTCCAGTTACCTGGTGAGGTGAATAGAAAGAAAACCACATCAGCCAAACTCCTCCTTCTTCCTGCTCACTCAGTTCATTTGCATAGAGGAGGACAAAGACGGAGCGGTCTACACCTTTTGAGCAGTGGAGATGCTGGCATTAGTTTTGTTTTTGTTAAAGGACAGGAGCATGATGGGGAAATTCAAGCTGTTTCCAGAATTCCACAATTTTGTAAGTATCTGCACAGACAGCATGCTAACACAGAGCTAGCAAAGAACTCAGAGTGATGCTAAAGCTGATTATAGGCCAACCCCAGTCTAGCAGCAAGGTCCCAAACTTCAGCAGCTAACACACACAGTCATAGAAGTCAGACTTACAGCACTGTAGCCCTCTACCTGTCCACGTTTCTAAAGTAGAATGGCTGTGGCTTTAAAGTCTCTTTGAGCTGGTTTTCATCGTGGCTTTGTGTTGTCTCTTTTTTTGCATGCATAAAAACTTAAAGACACATCTTTTGTGCCCTCGTTAGAGTAACATGAAAGTAATCTAATAAATAGTTTAACAAATTAATTTTCTGGGAGGTAATTGAAAGAAGTACTGCATTGCTTTTAGGAAAAGTAATCAGTAATGTGTAATGCATCCCAACACTGATTGTCAGTAATCCAAACATGAAGGAACCGATTGGAGGAACTTGCAGAACCCCAGTGGCTGAAATGGAAAAATATATAAAAGGTGATTGAAGGAGAAACACTTCATTCAAGCACATCAAAGTCCACCAGCTTTGAAAGAGAAAGCTTCATACTGTGTTTCCAAACTACAAGCTGGGTTTGAAAACCAGTTCAGAACAAATGTGAGGTGCTTTTGAGAGTGTCTGGCCAAGACAGACTGGCTTAGCGAAGTCTCTGATTAGAACCACATTTCCCATTCAAAGTGGGAGATTGACTGAAGAAGAAAAAGGAGAAAGGAGATGGAGTACAACAGATCAGAAAGAACCTGTGAGCAGAAGGCACGGGAAGGTAAATGAATAAGAGGGACAGAACAAAGAACAGAAGAATCAGAGAAGTGAGTTTGTGTAACTCTGTCAGGAAGCCCCTTCAACAAGTTCAACAAGCAGACTTTCTCTAAGCAGCTCATTGGATCCAGATGACGACTTCTTCACTCCGTCCAGCTCAGTGTTGTATTGATCAGCCAGAAGACCCACGCGTAGCATGAAAGTGCTGCTTCTGAAAAGCCTTAATCAGTCATTATTTTGAGCGTGCCTTTTCATGTTTTATTGTATGATGCATGGACAAATTGTTATATTTTTTCACAAAGAGGCTTTGTGGTCAGAGCGGTATGGAAACAGCTGTGGAAAGTGGACAGATTACAAAACATTTCAGTTGTATGCACGTGCTTTTTGCTTGATTTCTGTCTCCGAGTTGTGATAGAAAGGGGGTTCGCAAGACATATCTCGCCGCCTGAATGCGGTTTTTTTAAAGTTTATTTAGCATTCAATCATTTGTATGAACTTTAAACAAGATGTCCAGTGTGAGAGCATGGAGAGATGCAAATACACAGCACACAGCGACGTGACATGATGCTTGAAGAGAGAAAGGGAGGGGAAAAAAACTTGCTGGATGGGATTTTTAACATGACCGCATTTTGCTATTATTAGCAAGAGTCCTGGATAGGTAATACATATCCTACAATTACAAAAATACTAAGTTTCGTCATTTGAAATTTTGCAGTGAGCACCACTCATCTCTCAACAGGACACAGAGATAATATATGGGTACGTGTTTTCAATTTGTTGTCCAGAAAATTTTCCATCTGGTTTTTTGCATTTCAGTCAGTGAGGGAAATAGTTTCTCACTTTTTAGTGGCCTTAATGCATCCTGGAATCTTTATACCATTGTTAGAGAAATAGAGCCTAATGCACATAACGTGTGATGCAGCAACAGAGAAACAGTGTATGTAGATTTACAGATACTGTGCCTTTACATGTTGTATCAGCTGATCAATTCAGAAATTCATACAGGACATGTGATACTGCTACTTTAGCTCACAGCAGTTTTTATCTTCAGTGTAACTTTTTTTGAAAGTCAGTTACTATTTAAAAGAAACTCATCCTTTGGGTAACAACGTTCTTTATTTATGTCAATATCCAGTTTTGATCTTTTCCCATTTTTAGATTTTACAGTACTGTAAAATGTTGCATGAAAGGAAAAGTTAAGAAAAGCCTATTTACGGATAAAAAAAAAAAAACTGGCTGTAATACAAGACATGTCTGCATTTATGATGAATGGCTTTTCTTGCAAAAACAAACTAAAATATACAAGGAGGGACCCATGTAATTCAGAAGCCACAGGCAAATTGACCAGATATCAGTTATTGTTTCAAAAAATGCTTTCCTTGGTTGTTTAAGGATTTCAGGCGTCTCGGTGAGCATTCACCAAGACAAGTTTTCCCCTTCGAGTGCTTACGAAGTAAAAGTGGATCTGCAGAAGTACTGACCGATTGTAAATAATTATTTTTCTTTGGTTGATGACTCAGTCAGTGTGTGACAGCAGCACCAAACAGAGCTGTCATGAGAACATCAAAATCCTCTGTCTATGTGGTATTACTGAATCAGGCCTACGATTGGAGCTGTTTCAGCTTCACTTGGTGAAAGCGCAACTGAGTTTTTCTTATCGTTTTTCTTATAGTGCAGGTGATTGTCCTATTTAATGTCCATTGCCATAAAAAAAAGACTGATCTTTGAAAACTGAACACTCATAAAATCCAAATTTACTACTTTATTAGTAGAAATAATAACATTTGTATTATAATTATCATTAATTATTAAGATTTATTTACTTAAATAGTGAGTTTCTGGAACAGAGGCTAAAGTGGTCCTCAGGTATCAAGAGGAAAAGTGAATAATAATGATTTAAAGTAGGCCCACATGTTTTCAGTAGCATGTTTTAGTCATTTGAAACATACACCAGGTAAGTACAACAATATGGGTCGCATATTCATGAAGGCGTTAAGAATTGCTGCCGATTGATCTTAAATCAGTATCATTTTTCATCTTTTCGTCTTTTGCATTTATGTGTCTTTCCTCTGTCCTGTAAACTAAAAAGACAGCGATTCACACAATCCTCTGTGGCATTGAAAGACCACATAATAGCATCCCTTATGTTTGTCTTATCTGGGAAACAAGAAACAATGTGTTTACAATGGGACTGCACTTAGTCACAGAGCGTAATTGAAGGTGAGTGTTAGTATCTGGGCTCGGCCAAAAGAATGTGCATGGCCCCAGAGACTCATGGGATATCACACCCACTCCTTGGGGTTGGTTTCAGCTGCTTTGCATGTCTAAAACAAACCACTACATCTGTTTTTAGTTCTTGTTTTGTTTGCGGAATGAAAAAAAACCCCAGAAAAAAATAAGGGCTTCAGTAAAAAATAATTGCATTGCATACATTCTCCTGGATCTCCTGGCCTGAAACGGGAGAGCGATTGGTCGATCGCGACAAAGGAGAGGACAGGATGTGGAGCAACTGGAATTAGACCCGACTTATAGAGAGAAGGTCATGAGAAGGAGGAAAAAAATGACCAGAATGTATGTTCGTTCACATGTGCACACACATACGTACTTAAAACAAAGGCGGATAGGATTTCTGAGTGGAAACATCAAGATGTCTCTGCTTTGCTCTGCACGGCTGGAACACATTGAGGTTTAAACATCAGCTCAGGACATTCAAGTAGAGAACTACTTTCCTCTTTTCTCCCCCTTTTTTGTGACTATGTAAAGAGCTACAAGAACACAGTGTGATAAATTCAAGGAATGAGCCTCCATGTTTCATCACATCTGAGGCTTGTCAGGTTTTGCAGATGTCTTTTTTCATGCAAAGTAAAAGTAATTTCTATCATCTACTTTATAATGAACTGCTTTCTTAGGTCCATGCATGGTTACTTTAATGTATGCTTGCAAAGAAGCCTTCTTTACACACTTGTCAAATTTTCTGCAAGGCAGCAGGTGCTTAAAAAGATAAAAATCTTTTTCCCGGAAGATTTTTCTATGTTAATTAACACCTTGCTGCTGCACAGGTCATTTTCACAAATCTTCTCAAACAATTCTCCACAAATGTTTGGCTGCTTATCATCTGTCCGTCTGCATAATGATCACTGTTTTTATATATTCTGGACTTGACGTTACAGCTCACTGACAGGCTTCTAGGTGATTTGTGTCATGACCACACATAAAATCCCAGAAAGCCCTGGCCTGACTTAATAAAAGCAACACTACCTCACACCAAAATATTAATATAACACTGGAGGGGGGAAAAGACCCGAGTAGTTTCTGAGACATGCCTGTATTTGGCTAAAAGGGTTTTTGAGACAAACGGCTAATTAAGGCTAAAAACCAGATGATAGCAATGTGAAAGTTAACCAGTGAAATAACCTATGAGCACTATAGGATGGGAGATTATGTCAATATAGCTTCATTTCAATTTCATAACAGGTATAAATGGAAAGAGAACCCACACAGGCCCGTGGCACAGGTGTGAGAGTGTGAGATTTGTTTGTTTGATAAGCATTAACTCCCCTCTAGCTCTCCTCTCACATTTCTCCCCCTCCTCCTCCCCTTTTTCGTTTTTTTTACCCTTCCTCTGCTTTCCTCACCTTGCCTCCTTAAAAGCAGCTTATCTCAACCTCTTTACCTGATTATAAAATACAGTTTCCTCTTTTCTTTTACTCTCCTCTGCATTGACAACTGTTCATACTCACCACGTTTAATTGCCTTTATTTTTTCCCCCTCTGTCTCGACACAAACTTTCACACAAACACACAAATTCAGAGGAATTTGAGGAATGTGTGCGTTCCTGCAGCATCATGTTGTTGTTGCACATATGACTGCACCCCAGAATCTGAGGAGTGTGAGTGTTTTTCCAGAGCCGATGGATGCACGGATGGAGGCATAGGATGATTGATGAAGAAGTGGGACACTGATGACCCGGCACTCAGTACTTCATCTCAAGGTAAACAACAAGGAGGTAACTCAGCAAAGAGTAGAAGCAAACAACACACGCACATTTCCACTGTGAGAAGTAGGAAGTTGTAGCTGATTTATTTGTACTGGAACAATTTAGAGAATACAGTCAGACACACTGGGCTGGTTTGGGCTATCCTAAGCTCAGTTTATGAGGATGTAACCCAGAATTCATCTAAGCCTGTTTTCTCAGCATAAACAAAATACACAATTCTTTGTCTGTTTATAAAACTTGTCCTATTAGCACGGTCCCAAATCCAGACATGTTTGAGACCTCCTTCAGTGTATGATGGAGAGGCGATTTATTTGGATCCATGGATGGCTAACCTGATGGAAAGTGAGATAACCAACCTGCTCATCTGTGTTTATATGTGGAAGCTGAAATTCTGTCTTCACAAGGCTAACAGCTGGTGTAAACAAATATCTGTCAGCTAATGTGCATTTAATTGCTACCCAACACGCAGTTTGCTTACTTTAAGCTTTAGGCAACCCACTTTGGCTGCAAGATGTAAAACAACAAGAAATGGACAACCGTTTCTTCTGAATAAACAGCAGACTACGCAAATGTTCAAATTAGTGCCTCAGAACAAAGTTTTCAGAAACAGAGCACAGCAATGTCTGCAGTTAGGTGTGATTTTACTTTTGTTAAATTGTCATTCATTTTAGTAAATTTCTCTACCTGCTCAGTGTTCTTAAAGCCACACAAAGCATTTGAGGCGCCATATTTCTATCGTCATGGCACCTCTTGCCTTCATAAAGTCCAAAGTAAGGGTCAAATTGTGACATGTCACGAGTACTTCTGAATAAAATTGCAAAACACAGTGCATGCCTCCTATTGAAATCACTAAACTCCAAGTGTTCGTCCTTACTTCCCTGGTGGGATGGGGAGTTCATGTGTGTAATGATCGCAGCCGCCTCCACTCCCATCTTTCTTATCAGCTGAGAGATGGAGAAGTCCATCTAACCGGACTTAAGCTTGTCTCTTTGTTTATCCTCCTGACTGATAACGTTCATCTGGTGAACTCTGCTCCACACTCGCTGCACTGATGTTTTACCTTAAATGGCGTCGTCTGGAAGAATGACTTTGGTATTTTTTTACTAGAAGGTAGCTAATTATTACAAAATAAAACATTGTTAACGTTACGATTATGTTTAACCATCAACTACAAGTTGACTAGGAATATCTTGGGTTGGGGACACAATCAGACTCTGCACCCTCATGATATCTCCAGAAGGCCAAAAACCGGATAAAAGTGGACACAGCCGTTACACAAAACACTCCGAAAGTTTGTCTGCCTGCTCTGTTTTTATCATCCCAGTCTGCTAAAAGTACCTCAAGCTGCTGTGCACCTGTTCACCCATTTTGACCCTATTTTACAAGTCAAGAGTCAGATCTGAGACACAACCAGCGGGGTGAAGCTCCTCTGGTTGTGAAAGATTTCAGGATGCATAGAAGTGTAAATGGGAAAATGTACCTTAGTTTTCTTTCCCAGCAGACAATTTCCTGGTTTACGGTCATACTTAGTGCAGCAATGAATGTGCATCAATGGATGAGTCTCGGATGAATCCAAAGTGTGTGCGATTAGTCTCTGAATGTCACAATACTGATACTGACTTTAATAAAAACCTGCAGCCTTAATCAATCTGCTGGGGCTAAAAAAAAGTGATGTGCACAGTTACGTCTTGGAACTGGTAACTTCATTATCACGCAGCTGGGTCAGATTTTGTCTGCTACAATTCCTAAAGCTTCATTTTTGCATGGTTTTCAGGTTTATACGTTATATGGTGGAATAACTGATCCGTGTTATTTTATTTGTTAAATTTGATCTGATTGTTTTTCTTTTGTGCTTCTCGTGGTGGAGTGCATTAGCCCCTATTGAAAATAAGCATTAGCAGATCATTCTTTTAATCATTCTGACCGTTCTGTCTTTACACTAATTTGCCCCACTTATTGAATCTAACATAAGCTGCAGGTTTAGAAGCTAATGAGTAAACGCAAATGTTTGTAAATGTAAATATTTTTTGTTTTGTTTACACAGTAAAAGTTAATCGAAATTAGGAACACCAATATTTCAATCACATCAACTCTGTATTTCATCATATAGCACCTTAGCTGATTATAATAACTGTTCCTTCTTTACTCCTTTTATCGACCGAGCATTGATATCAGTCTATTTATCCCCTGCACTGTTAAAGATACTGCATTAAACTGTTTATACATACTCAGGATTGCTGCTGTCAGAATCCAGAGGGTGGAAAATTGGATATATAGTAGCTAATAAAGGTCCAACAGCCAGAGATGAAGATGAAGCTTGGTAGACAGGACTTTGTGATCTGTTCTCAAATATACAGTCTAACATTTGGTCATTTCTGCTCAGGTATAGTTAAGCAATGTCTGTAAAGTTGTTAATGTGGTTAAATGCTCTTAGAAACAGTCAAAAAGCCAATGGTGCTCTCTCGTACTTAAAGATGTAGCAGTAGGCTAACCAGAGGGTTATGTCGTGGTGGCTACTTCCATCTTTTATTTTACCTATCGCCTAAGAATAATATCATGAAAATGCCAAATAAATTGAGAAAACGAAGGACAGTCCCAGTGCAACACTAAAGATTAGGCTGGTTCAACTTAGCATCATGTAAGAGCTGATGGGGAAAAACAATCTTATTAAAAGGTTAAAGCCCTGCCACCTTTAAATCAAAACCTCCAAAATCTGAGTAATATTTATGATTAATTTCTCTGGCACATATTATTGGCCTGTGCTTTAGTCTCTGAGGAAATAACATTTGCCTCTGTGTTTGCACAGCCGTGCTGTCTGGTGGAAGGAATAACAGCAACAGCTCAGCCTGGCATCATCAACCTATGCTCCACAGCTCATCCAAGGGTCATAAACTTGTATAACCTGGACTAAGGGAAGATGGGGACGTAGGGTTATGAAAACATCTTGGCTTTAAGCTCCTGGCTTGTGGACTGCTACAGTAACAGAAATGAGCCCTCTAACTTTTGGGGCAAAAGAAAAGGTTATGAAAAGCGATTCAAATGTATAACTGGCATACACACATCATTTGTGGTTTAAACATTTCATCTCCATAGCTCACAGCCTGTCTACATTGCAGCATTCTCGGTCACTGCTTTTCCTGGATATATTTATGAGCTGTAGTAGATGTGGATGGCAGTGGATGAGTTATTCAATAGCCCCTGATTATAAAGCTCTTTGTAATCAGGCAAATTACTCTTCCTGTTATGTTTTAAATTGCTTTACAGGCAAACCACCCCCCCCCCCCCCCCAAAAAAAAAAAAAAAAAAAAAACAGGCCGTACCATTTCAATGAGCATGAAAGTCAATATTTAGTATGATCACCTTTATTCTTCAACACGGTCTCTTAGGCAGCTTTCCTATAATTTCTTTAAGCAGCCTTCAGGAATAGTTCTCCAGGCCTCCTGAAGGACATTCAAAGCTCTTCTTTCTTTTCCTTTCCCTTCCATTGAGACTATTTCTGATGAGGCTTCATTGAAAAGTAGATGAAGCAGTTGAAGGCCTAGGTGCATCTGTCAGGTCCTTGCTGGTTCTTTTTTCTGTTTCTTAATGGCATGACTTTCAGAGTCTGTTCATCTGCCGTAGACGTACTTTTTTAGGCCTGCTATTTCTTCCTTTGTCCTCCACTTCCCAATTTCCCTCTTGTTGTTTTTGTTTTTTTTGTGGTGTGCTAAGTTTTTGGCTTATAGCTCTTTGGAAATGAACTTGTTGCTACAAAGTACTATTTTATGCCTGTCAAACTCTGGTATCTTTGGCATTTTTTTATGGATTCAACCAAAGAAATGGGAACTAATGATGTGTTTTTGTGCTAGTAACAAAGTGCCTAAAAATGCAATTTAATATTGGTCCTTTGTTAATTTGTCTGTTATGTGTAGTGCCAACATTGGTTCACCACTTGAGTTAGATGCCTTTTTTATATTTGGATGAGTCATGGGTCACTGGACTGCTTTATTGGTCGAAAGTCCAACTATTGTTCAAGACGCCTTCTAAAGATTTCACGAAAGTCTGGCTTCTTGGAAGCAAAATAAAGAAATGAGGGCAGGCTCAAGACCTTTGCATACTATCATATATTGTATATGATTGGCCATGGTGTGCATCGTTTAAAATAAATCCAAAGAAGCCTCCAGTGACATAGACTCTGACAGATCAGCTCTGGATGGTGTTTAGCTGCCGAGCTCTGTTTTCTCAGAGCCTTAATTGATTCTGATGGGAAAGCAAGTGCTCAAACTCAAAAGGAAGTCACACAATAACAATAAAGGTTTCAACCAGAGCAACAGAAGAAAAAACTTACAGAATCTTTCTTGTTTTTCCTTTTTCCCCCCTCTTTTTCAAAGATTTTGGCTGACCCTCCAGGCCAAAGAGCTGTTTATCTTAAATGTTAGGAAACGAAACCATTTGCGTTTGCCTGAATTATCCCTGATTGGAGCCAGATATACCAAATTAGATGCTAGAAAAATGTTTCTCATTCAAGGTGAAACAACATATTAGATAAAGTTCTTTTGTTTTCCCTGCCTACCTCTGTGTTTATAGATAACAGTCTCTAAGAGCTATTTAATATACCTGTCAAAGCAAACAAAGAACAAAGCTCATTAAATCATTTCTAAATGCTTTTATCACTGTGATGTTTTCCTTTAAGTGGCCAAGCTGATAGACAAAAATAGGCTTTTATTGAATTAAAAGAGATGGCCTAGAGTATATGTGTCTGCCGGGCATCTCTTCATGTAAAATTAAAATCCGTGTGTGTGTGTGAAAGGCAGCTTTGTTTTTAGAACATGTGTAAGATCAGATACCACGTTGACATTTCATACAGTTGATACATGCGTGTATGAAGAATACTCAGTAACAAGACTGATGATTAGGGAAAGAAACTTACATAAATTACAAAAAAAAATTACATAAATAAATAAATCAGTCAGCTTTGCTTGAGTTATGAAAGCCAGAGAAAGCAATGGGATTTATTTCCCCCAAAGTTAAACAAAGAAGGGGATGTAAGGGAATCCGGTGTGATGTATGGAAGCTCTGTCTACAACATATTTGAACTTTTTTTCTTCTTTTCCATTTAACATCAATTAGACTGTCTCACCAACCACCACTCACATTCTTCGTCCGGGGCTCAGTTAGTTCAGTGTAATCATTCATGCCAGTGCTGTCTGTCTAAATGTTTCACTAATGACCTAAACTAAACTTTCACTCAATGGCAGCAGTACTGATGGTGCTGCTTTAATTTTTTTTGATTGATTGATTTAGTTTGACACTATTGTATGTACATAAAATGAAGTATTGCGCAGACGGTTTGAACATTGCAGTGAAAACCACAATTGCACGGTTATGACTGCTCAGACTTGAACTGGCTGAGTAAAAGCACTTGCGAGGAGTATATACAAGTGTTATACATGAGTGCAGGTGGTCAGAACAGGATGTCTGAGGTCTCTGTCGGCACGAGTGAAGTCCTCACATGAGCTTAGATACTGCACAGGACCCTCAAACTCCCAGGCTCGTTGATTGAGAGACACAGATGTACCCTCCCACGTGAGAAGAAGGTTTTATATACATATCATGATTGAATGTGATACAATGATTAGAGACGCTAACCCCATAATGTGGAATTTAACACATTCCAGAGCTGATATAGCCATTTAAGAAGAAACCTGCTAACATTTATTTCACACTTAAAGGTTGTCTTTATTGATGCCATACACGGATAATAATAAAAATGATAATAATAGATAATCAGAGATTTATTTTAAACTGTAGTCAGGAAAAATGTTCCACTATGGTTCTGTAAAAACAGACTGATGTTACTTTATTTAGTTACTTACTTGTGGTTCTTCCCATGCTCCTTGGCTGTTTCTCATCTTTTCTGTTGTCTACTTGTTTTTTGTCCTTTGCTGGAATCCATTGTTCTTCATAATCTGCTTTGTGGTAGTGCGACTTTCTGTGATTATCTTGTGACCAATTGGAGCACCGAGACAGGGAGAAGAAGGACATAGTGTGAGTGTTGGCTCTCGTAGAAGCTGATGCCTGCAAGATGTGCACAAAAAGGTTCATATTCTAAAAAGCAAACCCAACCCACCTCGTTTCTATATATACAAGTCTATTGTATATACAGGGAGTGCAGAATTATTAGGCAAGTTGTATTTTTGAGGAATAATTTTATTATTGAACAACAACCATGTTCTCAATAACCCAAAAAACTCATTAATATCAAAGCTGAATGTTTTTGGAAGTAGTTTTTAGTTTGTTTTTAGTTTTAGCTATTTTAGGGGGATATCTGTGTGTGC
>NW_005187529.1:1342637-1357935 GCF_000239375.1 Pundamilia nyererei | reverse complement strand
AGGCTTTCGAGCCTATACAGCTTGGAGTAAGACAACATGCATGAAGAGGATGATGTGGACAAAATACTCATTTGCCTAATAATTCTGCACTCCCTGTAAATCATTGGGGTTAGCTATACAGTGATCTGCGATTGGTATGTCAAACAAACGCAAACTGAAGAAGAGAAGAAGTTTATTCTTTGAGGAAGTGTTGTAGTCTGACTACAATATGTTCTGCATAGTCAGGACTGCATACTGCAGACCCTCTGCTCCAATCAGAAACCTTACTTTTCTCGCACGCTCTGTTACAGTCACCAGCAAACTGATGTTGCTGGGCAATATCTGCATCTTATCTCTCTGTAAGCAGCATTTGGACTTAGTCTTTGAAAGAAACAGATGAATTACTGAGAGCATTTACTGTAACAAGTTCCAGATTATCAGTGTTGCAAAACTTCAGACATTACAGTCCTGAATGTACCTATCTTGGACGTCCACAGCTGAGGGGCATAACTCTGGCAGAGGAAGTGGTTTTCAGGCCTACATACTGAAGTTAATGCTTTTAAATCTCTACATGTGCCAGCAATTGTGGTTTAACAGGGTGACAGCCCAGTTGGCTCTGAACAAGCACTCGACAATGTTGCCATGCCTCACCCTCTTAATTGATATGACGTTGGGATTCTTAGCATGCCAGGGAGACAGCACTAATGCTATATGAGCATATCTGGGTGTATCAGCCATGCTCAGGTTAACTCCATGTCTTCAGTTTGTGTCCACTGGACATTTAGAGTATAAAATTAGGCCTTTGTCAAACCGCCAAACTTTCATCTTTTATTGTGACTTTTTAAAAACAATTTTAAAAAAATGAATTGTCCAAACGGTAAACAGCAACACGTGCCTGTCTCCCTCTGTCTTTGTGGGGAGTTTCTGGGATTCCAGCTGCTTTTGTCACTGGCGAATCATGCGCTGAGTGTCTACATATGCCTAGAAGCACATATTTTCAAAATCGGAATAATAAAATATATGTGTGTTTGTGTGTTTCATTCATTTTTTTTTAAAGCAAATTGCTAAAAAGCACATATTCCTGTTGGCAGAGCTTGGAAGGAACCTGTCCTTCTGAATTTCCTGCTGAGACTTTGGAAGCTGTAGATATGGTTACACTCCAGAAAGCCAAAGGGACTACACTCCAATTAGACTGAGCTGTTGCTGGCCTTGATAGCTCTCAAGAGCAGATGGGACTCATATATAAGCATATGCATGTGTGTCTGTGTGAGTGTGTGTGTGCCTCAAAGAAATCTCAGCCTGGACATTGCCATAGTTTTCCAACAATTCTACAAGCGTACATCCGTAGAAATCTAATAAAATCCATAAATTGTTCTGGTGGAATGCTGCGGTGCAATATATGGTGATCAGGCTACAGGAAGCACATGAAAACCACCTAGTAAAGTGTGTGTGTGCATGTGTTTGTGTGTAGTTGTTTGTCTGGATACACTATATATGAGACCATGCCCACTTAAGAAGCTCATTAGTACCAAATGAAACCTGTAGGTGAAAGCAACACTATAACTGTGTTTATTTGGGTTATAAGCGTGGCAATGAAAGCGTGTTGTGGATGCAAGAAAGTTTACATGGCATAACTTTTTTTCTATGCAGATTTTTGAAAGTTTATTTTTGTAATTCAGGACCTGTGATTACTTTAACAAATGCTAATAAAATAAAATAAATAAATAAGACCAAACAATAATAAAATTAATCAAAATATTTGAAATCTGGGAAAACCATGAGTGCGGCAACAACAAAAAGAATCTTCACAGTGTTGCCCGTAATAATCTAAAACCCTACTAGATTTATACTTGTCTCTTACAGATATTCTTTGGCAGCATTTCCCTGCCCTCAGCACTGCTGCTATTTCTGGATCAGTGTCTTGGAGTTGATGTGCCCAAAACTTCACCTTGTAGACTTGTGTCCACTTTGCTTCACCTTCCTGTGTGCCAGTATGTGATGGCACACACCACAACTCAGGCCATTTCCTCACAACATTACATTATTAATTACATTATAAATGTTGCATAAAAAAATTAACTCCCAAGCTCCTGACCTGATGTTGCACCCTCGGGCTGGTGCACTGCAGAGTCTTCCACACAAACAACGACTGGCCATTGGGCTGTAGCTCAAAACCCAACAAGGAAATCAGATCAGGCGTCATTGAGATGCTAAAGGGTCCAGGCCCAAGGAGTGATGACAACAAACAATTACCGCAAATGCAACTAAATGTCCTCTTCCTTATATCATTGCTGTTTGATCTCTTGCATGTGCAACAAAGCACTATTAAAGACATAATGTAGTTATTGAGTAATACTCCAAATATAAAGATTTTTTCAGCTGATATCCTGATTTGTAGTGTAAATTCAATATTTGCTGAATGTTAATGCCACTTTAAAACTTGTGGTATTAATTCACATGCTCGTTTTGAAGGAAAGCTCTTAACTTAACAAGCATCTTGTTAACCCCTTAGCAGTCGGACGTACCGCCCACGGGACATTGGATGGTTTAGGGGACTAATTGGACTGCTAAGGGGTTAAAGCAGAACGTACCGTCTCAAAGGAGCGTGGGGAATACCTCACCATGATTTAATTCAAAGGAAATGAGCCGGACAGAGCAGAGCATTATTTCTCCTGAAAGCTCAATCTGCTCAGCAATTCATCAAGAGTTTAAAGTTTGCAGCTCAACTCGGTAAAAGTTTTTATACAAAGGATGACTTTCAGCCTTGATGCTAAGACACACAAATATCCCGAAAGCTTCTACTGTGAAATCCCCCATCAGTACATTTAAAAACAAGGAGATGAGCGAAGACCACAAAGCCTCTTAAATGCTATTTAATCACTTAAAGGAGTGGCAGTAACTATGCAATCTACCACCAGTTGTTTTTCTCATCTTATTAACTGAGAATATGCTCGATGGATGTGTTTAATAGTTGGAGAGAGCAAGACCACTTATGTGACCCATAAATCTAAACCTGCTATTGGTGGAGAACAAGACAAGAATCTTCTTCATATCAGAAGGATCTGGCTGCACCTTTTTTTTAGGGGGCATTGCTGAGATACATCATGATAACTTAACAATTTTTTTAACAGGAACAAAATTCCAAGGCACAAAGGACAACGAATGAGAACAAGAGAAAAAGGACTGGAGAGGGCGGGAGCAACGTCAAGTGGAGAGTGAAGATTTGAATTTAGGAAAGTGAGAGTTCCTTCAGGGCAGAGGCATGGAGTCCAGCAGTTTTGAAATGAAACATTTAATCCATTTCCTCGCTGTGCTATCTCAGTTCACAGTGCAGTCACAGGGAAAGGGAAAAACTGTGGAGAGGCACGAACAAGAAGGAGCAAAAAAGTTTAAGAGAAAGAGTGAACATGTTTGCTAAAAACCTCCTGCGTTTCTTTCTCATCTGCGATTGTGTCTAAAATACTGTAAGAGGTATTGCACTGCACGTAGAACTCAAGTGAGAGACATTTTTTCACACATGCAAAATCTTTTTGCATTTTAAGTATGTTTTAGAAATAATCACCGCAGATAGGTGGCATTACTTAAGTTGTCATAACACTACATTACTTAAGTAATCTTTATTGTGCTTCTCTTCTTCACTTGCTGTTAGACTGGCATTTATCATTAATTAGAAAATAATTTGCCAAATTTATGGGCTCAGTTGTTCTTGTAAGTTATCTAGGATTGCTCTAAAAATTTACCCAAAAACCAAGTGTCTGTTTCCTTTCCTGATCAGCATATTTACTCAGAGAACAAATGGTGTGTCTCATTTACTCATAAAAAATATTAATCATAAAGGAACACAGTCACGCAATCCTGTATCCAGGACAACTAAAACATCATTATCCTTCTTTCTCACTTCATTTTTCAAAGTAAACACTGCCTTACTTTTAGCAAAAGTGAACTGCATCCCAGTCTGGCTGACCATCAAACAACATTTCTCTGCTCATAGCTCACCTCTTCTGCTTTTGCACAGCTAATAAATAATATAACTCTTATGATATGAATGGGATTTTTTTTTATGCGGTGAAGAAATGAGAGAGAGTGATGCTAATCTTATTTCCTGATTGTCCATGCCTCAGGTCAACATCTTAACGATAACTTTGGTTTTGAAAATTTGTTCAAACCAGGCAGGTTCTGGTAGATTGGGAACTAATGTTAGACTTTTACACGCATGAAGTGCGGAGGCTGAGGAGGGAGGTTATGGGGGTAAGCACTAGGAGAGAAAATCGGGGACGAACACCTGCTTGCAATTTTGAAGAAAAGAGGAAAAAATTCTTTAATCGTGGGTTGGACGGCTGGCTGGCCGGCCGGCAAAGCAGCACAAAGTTGTTTTTCAGATCAATCTGATATTAAGCCTACATAAATGTCTGTTACAAGGCATGCGCTGTCAGAAATTTCACTTGTCCTTGTGCATTCCAGCCAAAGCCCTATGTCATAAAACATCAATCTCTCCCACTACTCAGTTCTTTCATCTGCTTTAAAATAGGTTAGGTGTCTTTTCTTCTTCTCAAAATAAGGGAGTTGTTTAATTAATTGTCCTCACTGAGATATTAAAGGATATTCCACTTTTCTGCATGAACCATATTGACAATTTATGTAATCATGCAACTGCTTTTTGTTATATATTTTTCAAAAAGACAGGTCTTAAAAAGATAATCCTTTGCAACAGTGATTAGATTTACCGATTGTGTATACTATGTCAAAACAGCGGTCAGTTGGGGTGTTTGAAAGAATGAAGCCAAATAGCCAGTTACCTCCCATTTCCTTTTGATATGATCTAAGAACCAGTTTTGATTTCACTAGCTCTTCCTCTGAACTAAGGCTTTTTCTTTTGTCTGCACGTGGTGAAGGTTTGGATGAGTGTGTTTGCGTGTGGATTTCTTGCCTATGCATGCATTTGTGTATGTACTGTCCGGTCCGAGTGCATGCATCTGTTTATTCTATGTATTCTATGCCACTTATGTTTATTCTTTACTATGTAAAGCACTTTGCGCTACATTTTCTCTGTATGAAAAGTGCTTTATAAATAAAGATTGATTGATTGATTGATTCAAGCATTCAAAGCCTGCAGTTCATTAGAAGAACTAGAGTGATAACACCTCCATCAAACCACAGTGCTGCATGCTTGTGTCTGTACTGTTTCCCTGTCTCTGGCTGTATTCACACATTTGGGTCTATTAAAAGGCCTTTAATCTTTGTTCTATAAAATGCTGTTTCTCACTCTCTTTAGAAACTTTTATGACTCACAATGTCCCTCAGCAATCCTGCTCTGTAACTTCTATAACTGTATGTATGTGTGTATAAAACTGCTTCTCATTGCACGAAGGAGCAGACACCAGTCCTACTGAGGGATTATGAACTTTCTCCCCTGGAATCTCCTCCATGCTTCTGGAACTGCAGTGGGAGTTGGTTTACCAATGCAACCTCGGTAGGGTCCTCATGCTACCAATAATGACACTGACCCTAGCCAAATGCAAGATTCAGTAAAAAGACTAGAAGTTATAGTCCCTGATAATGCATTGCTTTAAATGGAGAGAATCTTGAGGGAATGCTGTTATGAGAAAGGCCAGCACAGAAACTTTACCAGCAGCACACATTGTTGTGACTCAACTTTCGGTCTTTTACCCAAGCTAATCTGCAATTTTTTTCTTCCTTGGTTAGGTTTAGGGATTAGAGATCTGATCTAGATTATCATATTAAGATTTGGGCCACATCGTCAGTAGTGGACCTTGGATTCATCGGGTGTTTCGTCCATTATCACTAGACACGCTCATCCAAGGAGGCCCTGCCAGGGTTGATCAGGCCCCGGAGGGTGTCACTGGTTTATGTTAAATTGTTATTTCTCTTCTTCTTTCCTCTGTTTAGTTTTCTACAGTTTATTTTCTCCTTCTATTCAGTGCAACCTGAGAAATAATACTTAGCTCTTCAGCATTTATGGAGCCTCATTTCTTCAAAGTAATACAAGAGGGACAAGATAGGAGAGAGCAGAGAGGAGAGCCGGAAGGGGCTCTGGCTTCCCACACCTGAATCGAGCTGTACGCTCTACCTCCCCACTGCCTCCCAGAAAAGGGAAGAAGAGCAGAGGGAAGAAGAACGGAATATTTTCTTTTCTCTCGCGGTTAGCTGACTGCCTTAGCTGCCCAAGTGATGCCAGCCCTTAAGACTAATGAAATAAGAGTAAGAAAAAAGAAGGGGGAAAATGTCAATGGTCTCCAGTTGTAAAACCATTCCTGTTTTGGGGGTTGTCTCATTGTTGTCCCTCTAGTCTACCTGTTGTTAATTTCATTAACATCAAAGCAGCATGAAATTGATTAACAACCTCTGCTGCCACTTAACTGACCAGATTAGATCAATTCAAGTTTAACTGACTTGAAGTTATTTTAAAAATTGTTCCCTTATTCATTCATTTATTTATTTGGAGGGTATTTGCTTCCTGGGAAAGACCGAAGGAACCAAGGCATACAGTATTTCCCTAAATCCCAGACTTTCCTATACTTGCTGCATTTAGCGTCACTACAAAGCATGAGTGAGTCTGAAAATTGTACTGATGCAGGCACTGCATCAGTACAATTTTCACACACAGTGATGGCCATGTTTATTTGTAACCATGTTTATCCAAGTCATCCAACCCAATAACCCTGCTCCTCAGCCACCACTGTTACCCAGTTCACAAACAGACAAACACTTAAGCAGCTGTCAGATACAAATGCACAGAGATCTCATCTCCACCTGTGAACTATCTGCAAAGCTTTCATGGTGAGTGCACTTAGTGTACATTTCTCTGGAGCTAGACCACGACCTGCAGCAGGGCTGCAGCCTGCCACAGCTGAACAGAGCAACCTAACCTTTAACTGATAAGAAGAATCTTCCAGAACAATGCATCTGATTGTGAAGGAAAGGGTCTACAGGGTGAGTGAGGAGCCGTGCAGATCTGCACATATCCAGCTGTAAGAAGCTATGAAAACAAGCAACTTTTTTTTGTTCACATTCTTGTTTGGTATAAGTGTTTCTCAAATCAAACCTCTCTAGGAACCTGTGGCTATGTGAATATGTTTATCTAAACAGCTACACATTCATTCAAATATTTTATCTGATATAATCCGAGCCAGGGCAGTTACAACATCACATTTGCCTGACATAATATTGTAGCCAAAAAAATTATAAAATATATGAAAAATTTAACAAGTAAATACCATCGCTTGCATTTATTGCAGTGCTTAATGGATGAAGAAATTTGGCATGGGGGCAAAGTGAGCTGGGTGAAGGCTGATGGTCACACCTGACATATGTAATGAGAATAAACACCATTACCAGAGTGTAATAACACCAGCAAGGTAGATAAACGACACCAGAATATAAAAACAAAAAATACTTTGAAATTAATGACCTTTAATAATACAGATAAGAAGAAAAAGAAAGACAAGGCTTATACATCAACAACAATGGTCATCAATACATGCACTAGTTAGTGACACTTAGTTAATATATTGAAACTAAAGTGCACCACATTACAGTGACCCAATCATTTGACATAATTATGAATTATGTGTGTTCTTGACATTATATCATTTTTTTATTTTTTCAATATCAGTATATCACAACACACCTAACCCAAATATTGCAGATTGAAGTTAAGGAAGAAGTAGTGTTTTGTTTGAGCCTAGAAAAAGTTTGTTTCCTTAGTCCAACATCACACAAACTGCACGGAGCATCTGTAAGGAACACAAAGTGTCCAAAAACAGTGCATGCTGTTAGAACACGATTCCATCTGTTACAGCGTCACTGGCATTTAATGTTGGCCTTTGCATCGCTTTAACATTTGTTAAACATACAGTATGAGCTATTAGCACATAATTCAGCACCCTGGACAGCGAATGTGTAATTAACACACGACAGAATCAGAAAACTTACTTGGCGTGCATTAATAATTGTTACACCAAAGTGTATGTTAAACAATTTTGACAAATCTCAGACGTTAAAAAACTTGATCCACTAGAAATGTATACCGATCATCTAGTGTCCGTCTCAATATTGACGTTAGAATTTAACTTAACGCTTATTAGGAGATCTGTAGAAGACCAGCCTTCAATTATAACCTTCATATGCTTTTGCTTTTGTTTCAAAGTACTCAATTTGAATTAAGGCAACACTTAAAGGGGCTATTGCAGTGCAATAACACTAAAAAAAATGGTTCTCTCATTTAATAACTAATTTAAATTCTATCATTGGTATTTAAAGGTCACAATATGGTTAATCAGAATCTAAAAACATATTTATCCATTCCTGCAATCTGCAATCTCTTCTGCATATTGTGGAATTCTTGCTACAATTTCACCTCTAACATTACTGACTCAGATCACCACACTTTGCTTTCAGACAAGGATCTCTGAAGGTGTTATCAGTCAAACCACTCAAAGAACACCTCATAATTCTCTGTAAACCTCAACAACATAAAATCGAGGCGGCTTGCCTTTGTGTGACGACAGACACCAGTATATGAGCGGAGATGAAAGGATAGTCTTTCAACACTCAACGGAAACAAACAGGTCACAGAGCCCAAGCGTACCTCTTATCCCCTCCTCCATATACTCATCTCTCCACCTCTCCCTCTTCTCCTACGTGCTCTTTCCATCAGTCATAGGGGACTCTTTCAAATCCTCTTTCGAGCATGTGCTGGGTTGCTGCAGTTGTTACTTTAGTGGGTGCTCAAGATAAGTTTTCAAATCTGTGTTGTTTGTGTGGCTTTTGAGAAATCCCCAAATTAAAATGAAGTTTCTACAATTAATACAATAAATCTGAATTTTTACAAGTATGGATATGCCCAGGAACAGTGGCTAGTACTTCAGTGCATACACATTTAAGTTTTAGAATTACAAAGATATTCCTTGTGTATAAATATCACTATTGGCAGAGAAAAATCATCTATAGTGACACAAACTTATCATAGGAGGACCTAAAAAAAAAAAAAAAAAAGAGTATTTCTGGGACTTTCCTGGGACACGACTGGAACAAACAGATACAGATAATATCTAAATTTTCCAGAAATTTTGGCTGTCAACAGTAGTGGACGCAGACTAAAGCCAAGAGTAGATGCTCATGTGTTTACTCACTCGACTTACTCATCAAGATGGAAAAAAACAATGGCCAGTTTGGTTAAAGAAACACTTTATTATGCATGGAAGATTTTCTGGGTTACGGTTAGTTTGGAGTGATGTCGGTTTATGTGATTAAGTTCTGTTTTGTTTTTTTTTCTTTGGTCCTGAAGGTAAACATATTCATGTGTCTCTGTCACTACATAAAGCCATAAACCTCCTCAAAAAGGCTTCACTGGCACGAGGTTCGACATATTTTTTATGGAAATCCCACCACTTCTTTATATAATCACTCCAACCTACTGGTGCAGTAACCCCCCAGTCACTGTTGCAGGTCATGATCCCAAAAAAAGACTTTCCAGCCAAAAACTCTACGATGCACAGTTGATGTTTTTTGTTTCTGACTAATGAGAGAACTACACCATTATATTTATTTCATTACTGAGATAAATGCAGTGAAACTGAATCCTAATTGGAAGGGCATTTTATTTGCCTGTTAATTTCCCCAAGTTCACAGCTGCAACAGTAAAACGCACATTATAGGGAAAAAGGCAACAAACTGTGGGCAGTAGAAACCCAAACCACTTATCAAACAATTATTATATAATGAACTGGACATTACAATTAAAAGACAAGAGGGTATTAAAATCTAGTGTCCAAATTTCCGTGTTCATTTCCAGTTCAGCATAGAAGATTAACAAAATATTCAATGTAATGTAATCTATACACATATGGAGTGTGACCAGGCCTTATTGCGGCATTGATGCAGTGCTGTTTTAAAGAGCCTGTAATGCACTCTCTTCTCACAGCAGTTATTCCTGCTCTCAGCCTCTCTTTGTTCCCTGTGACCTCAAAGTCGTTCGCACAACTCAGTCAATCTCAAGTACTCCCGTCATGACAAACCTACGTATGTACAATAGAAAGAAGGTAAAAGATGAAAGTGTGACACATCACCCTCTGGATGCACTCTTCTCACCAGTGAAGGGGTTTGACTTCAAACGCTCCCATTAAAGCCAGAGAAAGACACACAGGAAAATATTGCACCACTGAGGGACTTTTGATCCCATCACAGTGTCCAATTCATCCAGCAACAACTTAAAAGAGCTTTCTTTCAACAATCAGGACATTTAGTTTTGTCTGAAGGCAACAGTGCCAAACATTTGCCATCATGCACAGTACTATATGAGCACAAAAACAACAGTGTCTGTTCTCGCTAATGAGTTAAATAAAACTTTTTTAGTGTGGTGAGGGGGGTCCAGACAGCAAAAGCAACAGGTTAAAAAACTGTTTCAGCAAGAGAGGCATCATTCTTTATATTTTTATCTGTTGCGACAGCCAGGTCTTACCTCTTTTCTCCAGTGGAAACAGCGTTAAGCGCTCTTTAGCCAGAATCCAGCATGAATGAATGGAGATATTGTTTGATTTAATTCCTAAGCAATTATGCTATTTGTAAGGAAATAGCTGCTTTGAGCCACAGAGGAGAAAACAATTCAGACAGGATTACTTTCGCTTAGACAAACTTCCCTCCAGACAAGAGCATGCAGACTCCCTACTTCTTTACTAAAGTCCATGTAATATCCTTCTGATTCCTACCATCCCCTTAACTGTGCCCATATTTTCAGCTAGAATTTCAACAATCAACATATGCGCAAAGAAAACCTACAGGACTGGAAAAATAACACTTAAAAGCCGATTTAGGTTGCACCCAAACACAGAGTTCGAGTAAGCATTTCCTCTGTGTTATCTCCCATAGTTTGATTGTCATTTCTCCACAAGGTGAGAATGAAGCCATCAGCCAGCATGGAGGATTACCTCAGGTGGTGTGGTCTGCTTCCTAAATGTGGAATTGATTCAGGAAGGAGAAGGGCATGGTGGCTGGCTTGTGGTGGCTCTATAGCCCAGGGGTCTTATGTCTGCCAACAATAACCCAAATCAAGCACAGCATTTTTAAACCAAAAGTAGTGCTGAAAATATTTTTTAAATTATTATTTTATATTAATTTATTTTATTTCACATTAACTGTGATTTCTCTAAAGTATGCTGCCTTACCTTCAAAGACTGGAGTCAGGGTTTTGTTTAAAAGTCAAATAGTTGAACTGCATTTAGCAGGCAATTTAGAGATTTGGAGTCCTGCACAGAATCATAACTTTAGAAAATGTATTTTTGAATGGATTCCCCCCCCCACCCCACTTTTATAATCACTAAGAGAGGCAGAATGTTGCAGTTAGTGTCAGGTTCACAAATTATCTGTTGTGGTTCAGCGGTCCAAAAAACACTACACAGTCTGAAACAGACACACACGTGCACATACAAAAGAGTTACATCAATCTGAGTAAAAAAGAAACTGAAAAATGAAAACGCTGGTGAAAAATCGGACCTAAAAGTCTTCCCAGACGAGACTATAACTCTGATCTCCTGGTCAACCATCGAGTGTACTTTACTCCACAGCAGAGCGAAGTGGTCCATAGTAGTGGAAACCCACATGTTTGTTTTGTTTCTTCTGAAATGTTTACTTGATTTTTATCAGAAGGTAGACTAATTTAACTGCACAAGCAGCTCTAGTAAAGAAATAAAATGGGCAGACTGTGATGAAGTTGTTATTTCAAGTGCAACTGGTCATCAGCTGTGGTTTGCGCTTTAGAAGTGAAATTCTGTGAAATTTCACAGATATATATACAAATATATATATGAGACAATATATTGACATGTCTTGAATCAGTAACTTAGAAGCTCAGCAAGGGGTCCATACTACTGATTCCATGCATGCCTTCTCTCCAGGACACCTCCTGTTCCGATCGCACAACTTACTCTCTCCCAAACTAATTTAATGTTGTGTTGTCTTTTTCCTGCTCTCTAAGAGCTTGGCTAAAAAGCTGACATTGATGAATGCGTGTAAAGGATACGCTGCAGGTAGGATATGGTTACAAACTAAGCTGGGAGGAGGGAGGGAAGGAATAGTTTATAGATGGGCCTGGGGGAGTGGTGGTAGTGGTGGCGGTGGGCGGTGGGGGAGGGGTGGGGGGGGTTTGCAGAGGGTCAGGATGTTTGTCTTCCAATGAGCCATGACTCTGAGAGAAAGAGGAGCAGAGAGTGGGCTGAGAGAGGAGTGCAGGGTGAGAAGAGATAAGGGATGGGGGTTACTGGCAAGTATTATACTAATTGGAATTATTCCTGAATAAATAATGAAATGAATACCTAATTATATTCATCCTTCTCATCATTTCTGCAAAGTTTGCATGCCTGTCAAATAAAGAGAGAGAATCTGCGAGAAAGAGAGACAGAGAGAGATAAATCAGCAGTGAGAACATGCTTGATTGTGTGCTATTGCTTGGTGGGATTGTGGAATTTGTTTATTTGTTTTTGTAGATAGCTCATAAAATGTGTGCATGTGCGTATGTGGGCGGTGGTGGTCGATGGGGAGGGGGGTATAAGTGTGTAAACACCGCAAAGCATGGAGACACACAGACACACAGCTGATGTGTTACCATCTGAGACTGGAGATCCCCTTTTACACCCTGAGGACAATTTCATCCCAAACTAATCAAACTTACATTTAGATCCATAATTTTGTTATTTTAGCTGTGAACCAACTCATATGCAAGTGACAGGGCTACAGTGAATATTAGGCCTCAGATCTCTGAGATTTGACCAAAAATGGAGCAGCAATCTTTAAGAAATGAAAGCAATGTGTATATGTTGTTCCTTGTTGTGCAATGTAATTGGGCATCTCCAGCCATCCAAGAAAAGGACAATGCACTAGTAAAAAAAGATTTAAACATGTGCAGAAGACCACCCTTCTGAATCATTGCGTGATCCTTCCCACAGCAAAGAAAAATTCACAGTAAAGAATACCAAAGTCTGAAAAATAAATCAAAGAAATTATGTTTGCTGTTTTGCATCAATCCCAGCAATTAAAGCTGAACTTGAAAGCTGATACTGAATACATATTGCTAAAACCCTGCAAACACACACGCTTACAAAAGTGCACATGGGTGAAAACAGCACACATAATGCACAGGAACCCAGTGACAAAATAAATCCTACTGAAATTCACTGAAGAAAATGAATCTAATTGTGGGAACTGTAAGTCCATGCCACCATACAGCAGTGGGATGTTGTACAAGGGAGACAAGTACTGAGTGGGCTTCACCTCTATTTAAAAACGAAGAGCAGCCCTCGGTTAAGCTGTTGTCATGACACCCTAACCTCTGACACATGTGTTGCTGTTCTCAAACTGTCTGCCAATTTGCCAGCTGAAAGCGATGCAGTTCCCTTACCTGCTCAGAGCTGTGTTACTGAAAACAGCAAATTTATTGTACAACCAATTACAACAAATCTTTGCCCTCATCCTCCCGCCAGAGGTTATGTTTCACATTCCAGGAGACAGTTTATCTTGGCAAGGACCACAGTCTGTGGGACAACCCAAGACTCTTGCTTTCATTGTCTGAGTTGTGCAGGTGCTTGCTGAGAGCACCTGTCATACTACACTTGTGAACATTATTTTTAGTTGTACAAAATATTTAAATATGATATAATTCACTGTAACATTTTGATGTCAACAGCGTGTGTGAATAAGGTGTACTTTTCACTAAAATGTTCACTTATATATACTTCATTGATCGTCGTGGGGAAATTCATCTCTGCATTTAACCCAATACCCCAGCTATTGGGTGCCCAGAGAGCAGTGTGTAGGGATGGTACTGTGGTAGGGGTACCTCAGGGTAGTGTTAAGAAGAATCGAACCTCCGACCTTCTGATCATGGGGCCACCACTTTACCTACTGAGCTACCTGCCCAGAACACGTATAAAGTTAAAGGGGCAAAATCTGGCGCATCAGCGCTGCGTTTCTATGTTAAATCAAATGTTGTGAAAATGATTGCTGCACTAAGTTTATGCAGGAGCTTTAACAACAACAACAAGAACAAAACAAATGCAACAAAGCACCAGGGAAGCCGAAATATGCTGCACACTTTATGGGAATAAAGTGACTTTTGTCCCACTTTTATGTGACAGTTGTTCCCTGTAATAAACTGTAAAGTGTGGTTAACTATTTATCTGAATTTTGAACATGTACAATGTTGTTTCATGTCACTGATTCGCATTGTGCATTTTATTGAGTAATAGTAAGAGAGTAATATGAGTTGCAGTTGTCTCATAAAACTGTTTCTTGTTTGTGTGAATGTTTGTGTGTGTATTCATATTTAAGCACATAGATGCAAAGAGTCCAAACTCTTTCATTGCTGAGGTTTTATGTATCATAAAACATAATCTGGTCCCTAACAAGTTCTAAAATTGTTGAAATACAACTGCAGATAAATAACCACACATGAAATGTTTCTCTAAATTGTTTATTTGACCAAAACTAAGCTAAAATGCAAAAGCAGTACCTGAAAAACTACATATAGCTCACAATTCTGTAGCTTGTAGAACCACGTTTTGCAGCTTGAAGGAATCATTTTGATTTTTACTTCATCAAGAATTGTGACTGACTCTTCTTTCCTGCAGTTCATTGATGTTTGCAGGCATTTATTTCTGCACAGCCCTTGTAATGTTTGACCACAGCATTTCAATGTTATTGAGGTCTGGATTCTGACTGGGTCATTGCAATTTAATCTTTTCTTTTTCAGTCATTCTGTTGTAGATTTGCTGCCAAGCTTGGAATCAGTGTTAGCTGTTTGCCTCACATGTAACTTTAGAATACTTTGGCATAAAAAGGTGATCGTGGCCAAGTCACTGACTACAGTGACTACAGTGTGCTCTTCCACCACCATGATTGGCAGCTGGCATGAAGTCTTTGTGCTGATATGCTGTGTTTGGTTTTTGCCAAATGTGACACTGTGCATTATGACCAAACATCTCCACTTTGGTTTTATTTGTCCAAAGGACATTCCTCCAGAAATCTTGTGGTTTGTTCAGATGCCACTTTACAAACCTAAGCTGTGCTGCCATGTTTATTTTAGAGAGAGGAGGCTTTCTCCTGGCTATCCTTACAAACAAGCCATACTTGTTCAGTCTTTTTCTAATTGTGATATCATGAACTGAGCAAACTAAGGCCTGTAGAGTCTAGGTTGTATCTCCTGGGTGTGTTTTGTAGTTAAGACAAGATAAGATAACTCTTTATTGTCATTGCACAGTCATACATAGTACAGTAGTACAATGAAATTGGAAAACTGTCCTACGTCGGC
>NW_005187529.1:1327666-1341216 GCF_000239375.1 Pundamilia nyererei | reverse complement strand
GCTCTGCCCACTCAATGTAAACAGGAATGTGAGTCTCCAGTTGCATTCGGATGTGCAAAGGACTTTGTACATAAAGTGAAGGTGCGACCTGAAGTGAAGCCAATACAGCAGCAACTTCGACGCTTACCCCTGTCAGTCCGTGATGCTGTTTCCGCAGAACTCAAGAACCTTGAGGAACATGGCATCATAGAGAAAATCGATGCATCTGAATGGGTCTCCCCGATTGTAGTCACTAGAAGGAAGACTGGTGGCATACGCATGTGCGTTGATTTGAGAGAACCTAACAAAGCGGTGGTCGTTGACAGTCATCCCTTGCCACTGATAGAGGACATACTGTCTGAGCTGCGTGGGGCTGTCATGTTCTCCACCCTGGATCTTAAATCCGCCTACCATCAGCTGAAACTACATGAAGAGAGTTGAGGGCTCACTGCTTTCATTACACATGAAGGACTGTACCAGTACTGCAGAGTTCCCTATGGGTTGAGTTCAGCACCTGCAGTCTTCCAAAAGATGATGACACAAATCCTACGTGGCCAGAAAGGGGTGCAATGCTATCTTGATGATGTCATCATATACGGAACTTCAGAAGCTGAACATGAGGCCAATCTGCATGCTGTGTTACACAGAATCAACAATGCAGGACTGAAACTCAATGTTGACAAATGTCAACTCCGTCAAACTACTCTGAGCTTTTTGGGTCAAAAGATTGGTCCAGAAGGTCTGCTGCCAGATGACTCTCATGTCACTGCTATCCTGCATGCTCCGCCCCCTACTGATCCTGCAACCCTGCGCTCATTTCTTGGCTTGAGTGCATGGTACAGCAAGTTTGTGCCAAATTACGCGACTGTTGTTGAACCTATGAGAGCTCTTCTGCGTAAGGACTGTTCATTCCACTGGAACGAAGCAGCTCAAGCAGTGTTTGATCAAGTCAAGCGGTTAATCGTGCACAGCCCTGCCCTGGTGATGTTCGACCCCAGTAAGCCAACCATAGTCTCAACAGATGCCTCAGACTACGGTGTAGGTGCTGTTTTGACTCAACTTGACAGTAATGATGCAGAACATACTGTTGCATTTGCATCTCGCAGCTTGTCTGATGCAGAGAGGAAATACTCAGTCGTTGAGAAGGAAGCTCTAGCTTGCGTCTTGGCTGCTGAAAAATGGCGCACATGGCTCTGGGGCAGAAAATTCCTCCTACGAACAGATCACCAAGCACTTACAACACTGCTGACTACTAAGGGCAATAACAGAGCTGGTCTACGCATAGCCAGATGGTCAGCTCGCCTGTTGGAGTTTGACTATGAAGTGGAATATAGAACTGGGTCATTGAACCATGTTGCTGATTGTCTTTCTAGGCTCCCACTTTCCGAGACAGACATGGCATGTGCAGAGGATGTGGAGTCAGTTGCAGCCATCCTCACTGATCTGAGTGCTGTGTCTGAGGATGATTTCCAGTCAGAGTGCAAAGCCTGTCCAGTGTTCACAAAGCTCCGTGTGCAGATACAGAAAGGCTGGCCTGCAAGGAAGACGTCACTGGAACCTGGCTTACAGCCGTACTTCCCAATCCGCCATGAACTCGTGGTGTTGAACGAGTGCATTGTCAGAGGTACACATCGCTTGCTAGTGCCTGAGTTTTTGCAGAAAAAACTCACTGATATAGCTCATGAAACTCACCAAGGTATTGTACGTACCAAACAACGCCTGAGGGAATTGTACTGGTGGCCCAAAATGGATTGTCATATAGAGACACTGATAAAGAATTGTGCAACGTGCAGACAGAATGACAAGTCCACTGTCACCCATGATGCTCCACTCCAACCCATTCCTTTACCAGCTGCTGCTTGGGAAAAGGTGTCTGTGGACATCATAGGCCCTTTTGAAATAGCCCCTTCTGACTGTAGATTTGCCATCACATTGGTAGACTACTTTAGTAAGTGGCCTAAAGTAGCTTTTGCTTCCCGAGCTGATGCAGCTACTATCATTCAGTTCCTTTCTGTAGTTTTCTCTCGTGAAGGGAATCCAAAGACACTGATAAGTGACAATGGTTCTCAATTTCTCTCTGCTGAGTTCGCTGACTTCCTGAAAAGCAGGGGAATCCAACAACTGAGATCCTCAGTGTATTACCCAAGAGCTAATGGGGAAGTTGAGAGATTCAATAGATGCGTTAAAGATTGCCTACAGACTGCCTCGATTCAAGGACAACCCTGGAAATCGTTCCTGAGAACTTACCTGATGGACTACAGAGCAACCCCTCATTCAACAACTGGAGTTTCTCCTTCAGAACTGCTCCATGGACGACGAATGAGAACAAAGTTACAGGTAATGGATATGCCTGTTCCTCAGACAGAGAGGCATACCATGTGCGACAGATTTAAGAATAAGCAAATGAAAATGAAAGAATACACTGATGCTCGCAGACACGCCAAACCATCCAACTTTCAGCCTGGTGACAAGGTACGGGTTAGGAAGCCGTGGAAGGTAAAGAAAGGCGAGTTAAAGTTTTCCAAACCAAGGACTGTCATGACAAGGAAAGGACCAAACACTTATTTGATGGATGATGGACGGACCTGGAACGCCTTACACTTATCGGCTCTGTCAGAGCTGAACACAGGTACTGATTCTGACACAACAATGGACTGTCATAAACCAGGAACTGATCTAGCATCTAACTCTGAGTCTGATAGTAGGCTTAGGCCCACCAGGATGAGGAACCCACCTTGCTGGACCCAAGACTTTGTCATGGGAAAGTGAATGTTACTGAGTAATGTGAAATATGTTAAACGTGTATTAGGTGACATACATCAGAATGATGAAGTCAGGTTCACATAAGAAATCCTTGTTCAAAGGGGGAGATGTTGTGTCCACACATACTATTGCATTTGTTCTGTAGATGCATTTACCAGAAGCGCTAGAGGGCGCTAGTGAGTATGTTGTTCTGGTTGTGGTTTTGAAGAAGAAAAAAGAAAAATAAAGAAAGGAGTTATCTCTGGTGATCCTCTGTTCCTACATGCATGTGTGTGTAATGCCTGCTGAACTAACACCACACAACATGACCCTATCTCCGAATCGAGGTATGATACATAGCTTATTTAGCCCACACTTCTGACCTGATTAGTGCTTCCCATCTGTTAGTGTTAATGCTAGTGTTTGTTTTGTATTTTGTTAATGCCTTTTATATTAATTTATTTTGATCTATTGTATTATTGTGAAGCACTTTGGTGTATCCTTTGGTTTTAAATGTGCTTTATAAATAAAGTTGTATTGTATTTGAGGATTTATTTAAACAAGAATGTATTAAAACCTACTGAGGACCACATTGTTTTGTATTGGTATGTAAAGCTTTAGAATTGAAAGCGGGTGTTCTCTCTTTATCGCAGCTGTCCAACTGTGATAGAAATGCTATGCATGAAATGATGATGGAAGTATTCATGCTAAATAAATACCTTAGATTGTTTTGCCAGTGAACCCTCCACCTGTTCTCCACCAGCTCCACTTGGTTCAGTGTATTTGTTTACTCAGTTGCTGATGAAAACACTGGAATGTGTCCCTGCATTACGAACTGCAGACATATTTACGACAACGGGTGTTCTTCCAAGACTGCGTACATTCTCAGTGTGTGTTCTCATGCGCGCACACAGACTTGTCAGCGTAGCTGTTAGCTGTTCAAGATTAAATTTATAGGCTATTCCTGTTAAGCTCATTATAATGCAGTCGTAAATGAGGGGTAAGATGATAAACACGTAAACATGCAGACATGATTTGGTGAGACCAGTTGGACATAAAGGTAAAGTTCCACCCAAACCTGTCAATCTTCTTCACACTGCTCTGCTTTATGATTGGGCAAGCAAGACTGCTTTTCATGTTTTCATGTTTTTCTGTTCTCATGCAACACCCCTGTGCACACCCATAAATCTTTAGTAATTAAGTACTGACACTAAAAAATTACTCATTGATTACCTGAACGGCAACTACTTGATACTGCAGCCTGGGAGAGTGTCACACTGTGGATTTTAATCCAGGGGAGATGCACCTCATGGCTTTTAATCTACAGTAAAACATCAAAAAATGTCTGCCTCACGGTTACTCTGCTTAATTCAGTTTCTCTGTGTCTTACATTACATTGTCATCACTCACTTTGGCACACAAGGATGCTATTGGTGTGTGATTTATTTGCAGACAGAGGCTTTTTCATCTGTCCCCCACCCTCTGTGTCTCTTCTTGCATTCTTCCTCTCTTTCTCAGCTTTCTGCTTTGTCTTCCGCTTTCTGGTTATGTCTTTGATTAAGTGTTGTTAAGCTATCATAGCTGAATTTAAAAGAAATAGTCGAGTAATGCAAACAACATGGATATTAACACCACGAAAAGACTTATGACATTTATGTGTTCCACATGATTTAGTGTTTAAAGTTCCAACAATCTAATGTAGGTATTTCACAGCTGGCATAACAAATCCAGCAATTTTAAAATGTTCCACTTTTCCAAAAAACATCCAAGTAACTTGGTTGCAATGTCTGCTTGTAAATATTTGAAGTCCAGAAGTAAAGTTAAAGCGTTCCTCTAGCTTTAACTAGTAATGACTTGGTGAAATTCTTAACACAAAAAAATGTAACCATTCTAGAAATAATGATTCACAGCTGTCCTGCTGATGTATCATCAAGTACAGCAACTTTTAAAACTGCTGGTATTTATTTAGACCCTTTCGCTCCAACATCAGCAATTACTTAAACTAAACCATTACAGTTCATTTTCTACAAGACTTCTCAACAAACTCTTACCATTAATTGATAATACAGTTATGAACATGATGAGTCTATCTTAATTACAGGCCAATTTCTAATTTCTTAAAAGTCTAGTTCTAAGCAGCTGGGTGATCATCTGCAGAGAAGTGGTGTATCTGAAGCATTTCAGTGCATAATAAAACAAGAAAGAGCGCTATTGACGGTTTTGAATGATGATCATGGCCTCTGATACTGGACTCATTTGTGTGCATGTCCTGCCAGACCTTAGAGGAGCAGTCGATACCACTGATTGCAACACCGTGAGGAATCTTGGAGACATTTATACCCAAGATATGTCCTTCAATGTGTATATTAAACAAATATGTAAGACTGTTTTATTCTATTTAAAAATAGAAACATCTTTTTCAGAATGATCCTGAAAACTAGTTCATGTATTCATGTTTTCTAGGTTGGACACCTGCAATTTATTATTGTCAGTTGTCAGCTGTTTCAAGGAGGAGTCAAATGCTCCTTGAAAAAGCTTCAGTTAATCCGATGCATGGCAGCGAGAGTACTGATATATTAACTTCTCTTCACTGGCTATCCAGTTCCCAGTGTTTCTAAAAGTCAGACTCTTCAACTTCTTCTGTGGAACCAGCTCCCTGTTTGGATTTGGGAGACAGATGCAATTACTGTTTTTAAGATTAGACTTAACCTTTTCTTTAAGATAATGCTTATGGTTAAGGCTGACACTGATGATTCTGAATCATCTCTTAGACTGCTTGGGTTTCCCTCCTTCTCTCGCTGGGGTGGATGTAGAGAAGGTCAATTAGAAGGCTGGTGGTTTGAGCCCCATCTGCTCCAGTTTGCATGCCAAATATCCTTGGACAAGATATTAACCCCAAGTTGCTCTCTAATGCATCCATCAGAGTGTCATGCAGAAAGAGCACAAGAGAGGGTCTATATGGGTCCACACCTCTGAGTGTTAAATACAACACTGTTGAGTGTTAAATTAACATTTTTGACAGTGTTATATGTGTAAAAGTAACCTAGTCAGTTTTGAAGATTAACAAAGGCTAACACTGGAATATTTCTAACATTTTGAGTTATTTTCCAGTGTTAGAAAATCAGCACTGCTCAGTGTTAGTCTTTGTTAATCTTCAAAACTGACCAGGTTACTTTTACACATATAACACTGTCAAAAGTGTTAATTTAACACTCAACAGTGTTGTATTTAACACTCAGAGGTGTGGACCCATATAGACACTCTCTAGTGTCAATTTAACACTGGAGATTTTGCTATGTAGAAAAAAGTGCTTGTGCGAATGAGGCAAATTGTGTAAAGCACTTTGAGTGCTCAGTTAAAGTAGAAAAGAACTATATGAGTACCACTTCACTCACCTCTTTTAACTGCCCATGTCTTTATATACTACTGCTGCAATTAAATAATAGTTTTTAATTAAGTTTATCTCTTGTACTGTCTCGCTCTGCTCTCTTCTCTTTCCCTCCACTCCCTAGCTGGTCATGGTTACCTCTACCTGAGCCTGGTTTTCCCTTCCCGCTGTCACCAAGTGCTTAGTCATAAGGGGTTATCTGATTGTTGGTGTTTTCACTCTCATGTTATAGGGGCTTTACCCTACCCAGCTTTAAGGTGACTGTTGTCTTAATTCTGTGCTATAGTAAAAAAAAATGCATTAAATGAAATGTGGTACGTGATGTAAATAATTCAACAACCACTGGCTGTGAAGATGTTGTGAAACCAGAATGAAAGAAAGAAAAACAATCAAGGAAATCATAAATTCCTTTTGGCACAGAGCATAGAAGAAGAAGAAAAAAAGAGCATAGAAGAAGAAGAAAATGTTTTTATCTCCCACAACCAAGCATGCACGACACGACAGCGGCCAGGAACTGAGCTGCTAGTCATGTCTTGTAAAATATGATTATAGCCTAATAACTTTGATTTAACACCTTATAACAAACACATGAATCAACTAATTCAGTCTAGGCCACAGCTGCTGGCAACAATTTGTTGAGCTTTTTGTTTTTCTTCACTTGTCGAAAACACTAATCACTACAAGTCCAAGACAAATTAACGGCTGGAAAATAAAGGGGCAAGGCTGTCGATAAGGCAAGCAAAAAGTTCTGTTTGAGGTCACTGCTTATAATCACTCTGAGACTGAAGAAGCTGCTGTTAACCACTGCTACTGCACTAGTCCTTTTTGATGTCATAATATATATCTGCGCACTGTAAAATGTTCATGCTAAAATGTTTTCAAAAATGCCTAGCCGTGTGTTTTCCATCTGTTCCCTGAATCGCACCCCATATTTGGTTCACAAGGTCACACAGCAGACACACACACAGGCAAACACTTCCACTGCATGTTTACCACCTGTTGATAATTTGGATATTCCAGTAAGTTCAAGTTGAAGTGACAATGAGTCATCTCTTAGGAGGTCGATGATATCCATCAAATTCTCTCTCTCTCTCTTTCTCTCTATGTGTTTTTGTGTGTCTGCACTTGCAGCCAGATCCCTTTCTCTTTTTGTTCAGTTGCATAGCCCAAGGTAAACTAAAGCATACCTGATTATAAAACACTTATTATTGTAAAGTAAGGTAAGTGGTATTTCCTGGTGTGAACCATCAGAGCCAGCTCGTTTCAGTAACGATAAAGGATGAGAATATCTTCTGTCAAACAAATCGTCCAAGTACAACAAACCTGCCCATATCACTCACATCCAACCATAGTCCTTCCGAGCCCCCAGATCTGTGCTGCATTAGCCCCTCTCAACAGCCAGTCCCACATTGCATGTCAGTGTATGTCTAGGTAAGATTGCCCCTCGACCTGGATAAGAGTTCTTCTGAGAACATAAAGGTCCACTGATTAAAAAAAATGGTATATGCCAAAACTTCATATAATAAACAGTAAACGCTCAAGATTCAGTCAGAGAAATAATTGCCCTGGCTCTCAGGTTGACACACTAGAACTCATGTCATTTGGGGATTATCCAAAACCCATTTTGGAATCCAGCCTGCTGTCCACACTTCCAAAACGACCGGGCGTTGTAGCGGGATTGCTGATCGGTGCAGAAATCATTATTGTAATCTTCACGTTTTTAAGGAAAGAATAAATAAAACATCATCTTATAGTAAGGTCCAAAGGTTTTTAGTCAGTTAAGTAACTTTTGAAGTTTTTTTCTTCATATGCCATCAGAGTGGATTTTAAATCAAGCAAGATCTGATTGTAGGTCAGACTTTCAGCTTTTATTTTATTTTTGTTTTTTGTCCATCCATTTGCCTCCGCTTATCCTTTTCAGGGTCGCAGGGGGCGCTGGAGCCTATCCCAGCTGTCTTAGGGCGAGAGGCAGGGTACACCCTGGACAGGTCACCAGTCTATCGCTGGGCTAACACATAGACAAAGACAACCATTCACTCTCATATTTGCTCCCCCATTCACACCTATGGGCAATTTAGTGTTTCCAATTATCCATTTCCCAATAACAGCATGTCTTTGGACTGTAGGAGGGAGCCGGAGTAACCGGGGAGAACCCACGCAAACACGGGGAGAACCTGCAAACTCCACACAGAAAGACCCTGGCCTGATGGTGGAATTGAACTCATGACCTTCTTGCTGTGAGACAAAAGTGCTAACCACCTTGCCACCATTTTTTATCATTTTGTTTAATAATTAAATGAAACATCTTTGTAGCCAATATTTGCCTGACGTGTAGATTCCAGGGATCTCACAAAATGCTTGTTTGGTGAGATCCCTGGAATGTTTCCTCCCTTGAGATGCTCTGCCACGCACCGACTGCTGCCACCCTCAGATGCCATTTGATTTCTGTTTTTTGAAGAATACTGCATTTCTTTCCCTTTAGAAAACTCTTTGTTTGCTTTTTGCAGCATGCTTTGGGTCATTATCCATTCACACTGAAGTTCTGTCCGATTTATACAGCATTTGTTTGAATTTGAGCAGAGAGTACGTCCCTTTACACTTTACAATTCATCCTGCTGCTTCTATGAACAGTCACTTCATCAGTAAACACTAATGACCCAATTCCACTGGCAGCCATACATGCCCATGCCATAACATTGCCTCCATCACGTTTGACAGATAATGTGGTATGCTTTGGATCACGAACTGTTTGTCTCTGTCCACATTTGTTTCTGCTACGAGTTAGTCTTGGTTTCCGAGATTGTTGTCCAAAGATTTTTTTCAGTACTCTGCAGAACCGAGCTTTTTTTGGATATTTTCTGACAATGTGCAATCTCGTTAGGTATTGAGAGTAAGCAGTGGTTTGCACCTTGGTGTAAACCCTTTGTGATTCCATTCATAAATGTTTCTCTTAATCATAGACATCCTTAACAATAATACTCGTGCCTATTCAACAGTGTTCTTGACTTGGTTAGATGTTGTAAAGTTGTTTTTCTAAATGCACTTTAGTTGCCTTCTGTGGTCTTTCAGAACTTTTGATTTTACTGAGCTGGTCAGTGAATTCTCTCTTTTTAACATTGAACCACATTGTTGATTAAGCCAATTCTATTTTTTCAGATTAATGATGGCCTCCTTCACATGTCACTGGACTTCATTGAGTGTTGCTGTCATGGATCGCTGTGTGGCAGGCAGGATGAGAACCCAATCGCAAAAACTCACGGACTCAAGGGATAAACTCAAAATGCAGCTTTATTGCTGACAAAAGATAATAGGAAAACTAAACTGGGAAAAACTAACATAAAGTTCACCAGGAAACACAGGGGGAATCACACACAGCATGAGGGAGAACGCGACACAGAACTGAGGGAGACGCAGACATAAATACACAGAGGGTTAACGAGGGAAGTGGGAGCACACGGGGAACACAGGTGACACTGATAATCATAACAAGACATGGCAGGAGTGAACACAACACTAACGGGAGACGGGCAAAGTAAAACAGGAAGTACAGAGGTTCAGACAGGAGGAGAGAGAGCACGGGGTGAACACAGACATAACGGGCTGGGGAAAACATAGAATAAAACACAAAGAGAGACGAGGGCTCATAAATACACAGAGGGGCACACAGGGGGGTAAAAGCCACGAAGGGAAAACACTTAGGGAACAACACAACAGGGCAACTCAGGAAACATGGCCTAAATAGGGAACAAAATACAAACATACAAGAAAACTAAGAACACTGGGCCAACATGGCCCAGGACCATGACAGTTGCAGTGAGTAGCCACCAAATGCAACTGGAGCACTTCTAATCAGTTCCAGATCTTTTATCTACCTAACTTTCTATTGGCTAACCACACTGGAATTTATTTGCTTAAACTGAACTTATCATCAAGCAAAAAATTATATTTTAACACAAAATATCAGATAAAGGGTGTACTTGACATTTTGCGTCATGCGACTTCTTTAAGGACAGAACTACCGTATGTCACAAGCTCACAAGCATAATTAGCCTACTGTTGCTTTTATATGTAGGCCATTATCACTGGCTATAAACAGCCACTGTATTCAATTGCCCAGCTCTTTTGGTTGGATGCAGAATCAGTCATGTTTTACTGGCTTCATGTGCTTCACATGTGTGCTGTCCAGCTGCATTTAGGTTCACTCTGGGTAAATACTGTAGGCATGCTTCACATGTACATTGAGAGCACATTTAGAAACATCCCTAATTAGACTCCACAGTAATGATGACTTTAAACAAAATTCTGGGAACAGTCACAGTTTTTATATGACCTTATTATAATTGTAGTGGTTGATAGTTCCAGTGTTGAAAACTTTGTGCTTTCCTTTTCAAATTTCTTGTGATTACAGGTTTTATATTCTGTTTCAGAACTGAAAATAATTATTATTAACAACAGTAATATTTTCAATATAAATCAGATATTGTTTGATTACTGCGTTGGCACTAATAACCTCTGCCTTAGTTTGTTAGTGAAGTCAAGTCATCATCAAACTGTGATCAGTTTAGCACTGCAGGAACATTTAAAGACCTCCCTCGTGCTCACATTTCAACCCCTAAATCATTTTTGCTGTTCTTTTTCTTATTTTACTTCATTTCCTATAACTGCTGCAGATCATTTGGATTTTCCCTGTGTGCGGCACACATGTACTGTCCCCGCTAAACACTCCCACTCTGGTCATTAGTAGAAATAAGCTTTGGCTTTAATTATAAAAACACCAGCCCATGAATCCAGCTGTTTTATGGGTCCCGGGTATTTTTATATGACTGGTTTTCAAACATGAGATGGATTTCTTGTGTGCAAATAATCAACACTTGTTAATTTTTTTAGAGCCTCTGGCCTCTGGGTGGAGAGATTCTTTCTTTTTTGTTGGTTACTATAACAATGTGTGACCAACTTCAACCAGAAAAGAGTTTTGACAGATAAGTGAAGCTTTTTTTTCCTGTTCTTTTTTGTAAACATTGCTGTCTCCTTCTATTTGGGTTTCTGACTATTGCAAAGATATTATATAATAAAAGGCGGGCCATTTCTTGGGCAAAATGAAAAACAAACTTTCATCTCTTCATTTATTTGGGGACATAGCAAAACAAGAAAAACACTATATGGATTTTTTTTCCCACATTAATCTTGTGGCTCTTACCCAGACAAAATATCCCAGCCATGGATTTCCATGCAATGTTGTACAAGCAGTCATGGTTAACAGGAAAGGGGTTTGGTGACTCCTTAACTTTTCTACGAGGATCAACTTTTGACGTTTTACAGTGACTAACTGTAATTGAAACTGGGAGATTATATAGATTCTTGCCAACTACAAGAAGAACCTCTGATCTTTTCCAGTAATCTGGAGGCCAAATCCCTACAAGGTTAAAGACATTCCCCTGACCTCTAACCTTTTTCTTTGTTTAGTGCTCATAAATGTTGCCAGTGCAAACTCTATGAACTAAGAAGTTGAACAAGTTCAGCCTTACATGCGCTCAGAATTGTATTAGCATGATACAATTTTCATTGTTAGCATGTTTTGTTTGGCACTAGTAAGCACAAAATAACAGGACCAATTGCACGTCTGCAGTTAGTTTTGCTCAAAAGTCTTCAGTGTTCTTGTTTGTAGCACCCAAACAAGCTCTTTGGAAAACTGCGCTTGGCTGACTATGGAACAGGTAGTTTTTGTGCATCCAGTTATATGGAATTATACTTCCCTTGCAAAAACAACCAACTGAACCAAGTCAAAAAACACTGGCAAAAGAGCAACAGGATTTATGTTTTGCCCAGTGCATTTCAGAGAAGCATCACTCCACTGACCTAATGTTTGGAACATCTGAGGAGGTATTTGTTGACTGTTAAAACCGCACTGTCTCAACAGTTCCTGAAATCAACAACCCAACATTAGCCACTGGTAATTGGGGCCGAACAGATGTGGCCAACACTGAGCAATGCTGGAAAAGGGGAAAGAGTCCTTATTTTTTTTTCTTTGAATGGAGAAATGTTTGAATTAATTTACTTAATAAAAAGACAAATTCGTTTTGCAGTGCGGTTCACCAGGGTTGTTCTGCCTGGGTGAGAAGCGAAGGGGGAAATTGTACTTTCACACATGTTTTAATTCAGGCTCTTTCCATTAGAGCCCTTATATTGAGAGGAAATTGTTCACTAGAAAAATAAAGCTCAGGCCATCTGCCTTCTTTCAACTTTCTATAGTGAGTAATCTTGACATTTCTCGAGGGCTGTTCTTGAACCATGTGTTCTGTAAAAAGTCAACAAAAGTGATTAACAGTATTTGCACGTTAAACTAGATTTTTCCAGAGAGATGTGGCTTTGCAAACTTTCCATAACGATTGGAGGGTTTTGAAAGTCTCTCTCTCTCACACACAGACACACTCACACAGCTACTCTCACACAGGCTGTCTTGGAGGGTGACATGGGTTCCTGCAGAGCTGAAAGATCACAGGACAAAAGTCGAGGGCAGACAGGCCGCCTGCTAGAAAGCATGAGCAGTGAAAGAAAGGGCTCCCCATGCAGATTAATAAAATAGCCCCAAGGTTTTTCTATACACACCCTGATCTGCGTACCCTCCTATTCCTCTCAACAGATATACCACACGCACACACATACAGAATACCTTGGGTTTGCCACACCTGTTGCCTGGCAACAAGTGATGGGGGAAAAAAGAGCTGGTGGTGCTCCAGTGATTAAAATTTCCTAGGAAGCAGTGTTTGATCCCCTGTACGCTGTCAATGTCTCGCATGGCTTCATAACAAACCCAAAACCGAGGCAGCAAGAACGGGGACAATATTGAAACTTTCTCACTCTTGATAAAAAGGGGTTGCTTTCTTTCCTCTAATTTCTAGAGGCTTAAAAAAAAAGAAAACACCTAAAAAGCCACTCCTGATTACCCTCGTGCTAAACAGGCACATTTTGAACTTAAACATGCACATATTAAAAACTAAGAAAAATGTGTTTTTTTACTAAGCAAACTTAAGGAAAAAACTCTTTATGTAACAGTTCAACATTTTGAGAAATGAGACTGTCCTACAGAGGTGAATGAAATGACTGATCTTCTTCTTCTTCTGTCAGCTGGTCTCTTTAGGGGTCACCAGTCACCAGGATCATGTTAAATAGTCTGATTAAAACATGGGATGATTAATATACTTTAAGCATAGCGTTGGCTTAGTTTTGCACAAGCGGAGAACATGAAAAGAACAGGCCTGGCTGTGTCAGAAAGGTAACAAAACACAGGTCTAAAAACAGCAATTTGGTGTTTTACATGACTTGCTGGGAATTCACATTTACCAGCCAAGAAATATTCCAGTACATTATCCCCTTTAACTCTAGTTTTTAAGACTTAGATTGTTTCCGCACTTCGGATATTGTATAGTACATCGTTTGGGGG
>NW_005187529.1:1316484-1327646 GCF_000239375.1 Pundamilia nyererei | reverse complement strand
GGTTGCGCAAAATGCAACGTGGTAGGTAGGCTTTGCTGCTTTGACAGATGCAGGATAGCCATTTCCTCCAGTTTCCATTCATTATGCTAAGTTAAGCTAATCATCTCCTGGCAGATATGTAAATGGTATCACACTTCTCATCAAACTCTTGGCACGAAAGCAAAGCACATTTACCAAAAAGTCACAATCCTCAACACGGATCTGTGTGTATTTTTTGCATTTTTTGCTTATCTGAGGGAAACACGCTTAAATATTGAGAATCAGTGGTAATTTGTCTCCTTTTCACAAACACAAACATACCCACATGAACACCCACACACACAGCTATGGTGCCCTTCTCTTTTGACCTTCTCTATGCAAAACTCTAACTTGCTTTCCCACTGTGTGTACAGCTGACAGCTCTTGCTCACAGTGATTATCTGTCCTTGACTACCTTCTCAATCCCTCTTAGTATGAAATGATCCCCTCAATCACCCCAGCACACACACACAGATACACACACACAGTCACACACACACCTGTCTTAACCTTGTTTATACGAATCTAATCCTCCTTGTCTTTGTGTCTAACAGAATTTCAAGAATCACTATGTATTTATTGGAACTTCTAGAGCCTTTATTTGTGTGTGTGTGTGTGTGTGTGTGTGTGTGTGTGTGTGTGTGTGTGTGTGTGTGTGTGTGTGTGTGTGTGTGTGCTCCTGCATGTCTATTTTCATAACATTGTACACCCTCTGCTGCCCCATGTCACTGTCTCCCTCTCTGCTTGCTTCATGCAGGGAGAATGTGCGGGATAGCTGCTGGGATATCTGCAGCTTTATTAGATGCAATGTCAGAAAAGTCCACACTAGCCTAATTCCTAAGCTGATGACAGGACACTTGATCATCATTGTCACTGTCAAATGGGAATTTTATGAGTCATAGGCCTGGGAATGAACATTTTGGAGATCATGGGTAATGGCTTTGTGATGTTGTGGTATGTTCAATCCTTTGATGCAGTTAAAGATTACGAGTATGGCTTCTTAATGAGGGCTGTGCAATGTCATTGGTTACAACAAAGCACATATCTGTTTATATTAAAGATTGGCTTATTTATAGCCTAAACTCAAAAATGGCAAAAGTAATTAGCTCTTGACATTCCCACACATGCATTAAAGTTCAGTCTCTCATGTTCTGAAAATCACCTGAATATTGATGCGAACATTGTTAGGAACAACTGAACAACAGAAGAGTGCTTAAAAAAATGATAAATCAGCTATATATGGCACACATCACCTCAGCTGATTGATGTGTTATAAGCCCATCAAATTGCCATGATTAGTTGTTATAGCGCCACAATAACCAGTAGGTATCCCAATCTTGCTTGGGTTATCATCTGTTGTAATACGTAATAAATAGAGAGCAACACGCATTATGTGTTATTAGAAAGAGACAGGCAATCTTGGCAAGCGGATACAAATCCTGCACCTTCTTGCTGTAAGACGACAGAGCTAATCACTACACCACTATCCTAGTCGCCGAGACTGTTTGAAGACTTTTACACTTTTTCAGCATTGAATGATGTGATACAGATTACTGGTAGGCCGTGCATGGCCGATAACAGGCAGATTATATTCAAAACTTGTGGGTTGCCCAACATGAAAACAGATAAAGTTAGCAACTAGCTGGTGAATGCAGAGAAGAACCAGATTTCTCACTCAGGTGGTAATAGAAACCAAAACAGAGCTAAAAGGAGAGCAAGTTTTATTGTTTCATTTTTGGTGGTTACATAAATCCAAATTGATGCTAATTTTAAGTTTATAAGTGTCTGTGTGGGTTTCTTTCAAAATGTCTTTTCATTTTTAGGACGTTTGAACGTTTGATGGCTGTGGCTTAACTGTTTAGGGAAGGCTGGATGACAAGCAGCAGGTTCAACAACTGATCCCATCCATTATGCAGCAAATGCATTTTTTTGCTGTTAACATATACTGGAAGCAAATATTTTAAGAGACTATAAGATCAGAATTTAATGCTCCACAGATCAACCCAGACTCAATATATTCTAGTCAGTATTAGGCACATATTATTAAACAAAACACCAGAAGCAACAGCTGGGAATTTAAAAGTTCTTTATGTTAACATTAATTTGTGCCAGACTTTGCGTCATCATGTATAATGGTACAAAGTCTTGTACAATGCCTAAAGTGGATTAAGGCTAAAATAGGACTGGATGTGGTATTAAAAAGAAAAAAAAATCTTGTCGCGTACATCCATCGCTGGTCGAGAGGGTTTGTGCACCTGCCCGACTTCATTTACAGGTGTCGAGTGATTCTCTCACTGGACGGTCTCAGGGACTGACCAAGTGACCTTAACCTTCCACACCCCAGTGCCACATAGACACCCGCACACACACAGATACACACACGTGCCTATTCCCATGGGCTTGCTCAGACTGGCACACAAAGACCAGCATTATTCTTCCATATCCCTTATACCAAACTGATGGGACTAAAGGAAGCAAGGTGGCAAATTTCATAATTTTTCATAACATTGTATCTGAATGTTTTTGCAACACTCCCCCCCCCTTTTTTTTTTTTTTTTTTTGCAAAATCATGGAAGAGAGACACATGAAATTACATTTCATAGTCTGACAAAGTTTAACAAAGGCGTTACTATGCCGCTGCTCAAAGACACACCAGTTTACAAAAAGGAAGGCAAGAAGACACAAATGTGTGTATTAGAGTCACATGTTCCACATTAACGCATCTGTGGCAAAGTTTGGATCCAGGAGTCTGCCTCGGTGGAGGTGAAAGGGTTTAAAACAATGCATCAATCTCTGTTATGTCTCACCGTCCTGGTCCTGAGTTAGTACAGACAGGCAAACAGGGAAGTATTGCTATAAAGAACTAGTCCACACTGTGTTTGTATTGCTTTCCTCAGCACAGTGACTGATGAAAGACCAGAAGCCACAGGGAGGAAAAGCACTGGACTCATGGATACTGTTCCCCTAAACATCAACACACTAGTTAGACAAATGAAGCTTCAGCTGCCCTTTCCACTGCTCTGCTCTGGTCTCCAGAGGCTGTAGTTCACTAAACGTAGAGGTAAATCACAAAGTCCATCCATTTAACAGAATTTATCACCAAAATGTCTAAACCTGCATTGTTTGCGTCTGCGTGCTTAGGTCGTCCCGACATATGTATCACTGACTGATAGTGTATTTATATTTCCTTGATGTTAAATAATTTGAGGCCAAAACAAGATTTGAATATTATTCTTGGGTTACATGTCTATTTTAAACTTTGCTGTTATTCTCTTGAATAATCTTCTACATTGTATAAATAGAAAAAACACAGTGACTCATCAAACAAAGGTCAAGTGTAAAGTTCCCCATAACCTACTGATCCCCGTGCTTTTCTGTGCAGAATCTGTCCCACAAGCTTTTATGGAACTCCCTCTAGAGGCAATACAGTGAGGTGCTACTGCTTTTTGGGGATTTTCTACCTCCCTGCTGAACTATCCCTCCCTGTCGCAAAAAAAAAAGAAAGAAAAGAAAAAGAAAAAGGTTGCATTTATCAAGAACGTTATGAGACCATTTTGCACCACTTGCCTCATTTAAGCAATCTCACAACTCTTCAAATGCATGAAATAACAGTTTTTGGCAGATACGTACTCAGCAGACTTCAGTACGACTGGAGTGACTTTAAAATGTCACTTCAGTGGGAGAAAAACTGGTTTGATATGAATTTGTCCAAAGAATGTCAGCCAAAGCAAAAACATCTTCAAAAACATCGGCACTAATGTTTTATTATATTATTTAGGATGGGAAATACCTCCTTTATGAGATGTAGAAATTACCCATCGATTCATTCATCCGTCTATCATTTTCTTCTGCTTATCAAACAGAAATTAATTTGCACAAAAGGTTTAGCAAAACTCAAGTATACATCTGATGACATCTTTTAACAACTGAGTAATGATCATCCAAAGCTTCATAGCAAAACCAAATAGGAATCACAGAGAAGCAACAGCTCACGTTACTAAACCCTCGCTGAAAAACAAGGTTCTCTCTCTCTCTCTCTCTCTCTCTCTCTCTCTCTCTCTCTCTCTCTCTCTCTCTCTCTGAACTCCAAAGTTTATTTAGAGGGCATATCCCAAGCTTCGGAGAGAGAGAGAGATCGACAGGGAGGGAGAGAGTGAGAGAGAGATAGCTGAAGTCATCAGCGGGCTGAGGGAAGTGAATGGGTCCTGCACGCAAAGCAGAAAAGCGCTGAAACTGTGGAGATTTACTTTGGTTCAGTTGTAGCTCAGCGAGAAGGAGGAGGTGTGCGCTTGGTGGTTAGAGCAACGCGAGCTGTTTAACGTAAAAACTTAATTTGTCTTTTCTGTTGTTGGTCCTGTAGTGGCTTTTACGTCAGCTGATGGTCAGATGAAGCCGAGACCCTCGGCATATTAGCGCAGTCTGTACACCGGGACGCACGGCGCATCTCTTCTGAGAAAGACTTGGAGAGGGAGGGAAAGGTTCATTTGGAGTTCTACAAATGGATTTAATCCCCCAAACTTCTCGAGAGTCACGATAATGCTTCATTAATCATTCTATTTTTTCTTTGCGACCTTCACTGATGTTTGATTCTACTTTTCTCCTCCTCGCAACGGATGAAAATCCATCTTTTTGGCGTGGTTGTTTGGTTTTTGTTTGGGGGTTTTTTGTTGGGGGGGATGTTCTTTATAACTACAAGGATAACGGATCCCTAACTCAGTCTGGCTTTCTTGGCACATATGTGGACCTTATCCAGGATGTTACAGTCTAAGCGGCCCAGGCATCATTGGGCCACTGTACATTACCATCACCACATATCACCACATTGCTGGGGGTCCCGCTGTGTCTAGGAATTACCTGCAATCCCGCCTCTGTCTTCGTCTGGGGACAGAAAACGGAATCTTATTAATAAGTGTTTTGGCGAACATTGACATTGGCTTTACGAGTCTCACCTCTGGGCTACTATGCAATTACAACTCTCCTTTGTTTTGATCATCTTGCACTGCATGGATTACATTGGTTGTCAGCAGCACAGCAGCTCCAGGCACCGGCAACATAAACGTGAGTAAAGTGCTGTTCCGCGCCACAAAGTCCTATTATTAGGCTTGTATATTATTTCTTCTAGTTTTTAATTGATATTCACTTAATTTCATCTTATGCTCAACAATATTTATTAACCGATTTCAGTCGAAGTTACGAAGATCTGCATCGTACATTCTGTTGCCAATATTTAGTCTTTGGTCAGATTTCTTAATCGGTTACATTAATTTTGCGCCGTGTAATAAATTGACAGATATGAAAGTAAACAAACAATCCTCCTGATGCGCTTTTAAAGTGATCACCAAATCAAAACATCATCAAATAAAAGTTCAGGTGACATTTAATTTTTCTGCATATGAAACAGGATTAAAAGCAATAATTAACAAATAAATAAATAGATAAAAACAAAATACTTAAAACAACAACAACACATTACCATCACCCATACTCCCAACTCTAATTTCTGCAATGGAGTTTAATAATTATGTATGTTTGCTTAATTTGGAAAACTGGTATTTCCTTTTTTTTATTTTATTTTTTTATTTTTTTTAAATGTATATATTTTGCCCGTGCCTAGACTGGGTGAGCGAATCAAGCTCTCTATTAAAACCCTTTTCCTTAATTGGATTCATTCACCTGAAGGCTGCAGCAGCCTCCCTGTGCGCTTGGTCTCGTGGTTCCCGTCGCTCTCTAGCGGTCAGCGGAGCAGACTTCATGCGCGGAGTTTGTTGTTTGTTTGGTTTCAGGGTTGGTGAATAATAAAGCTTTAGCTCATATACTTAGTGAGATTTACGTGAATTTGCTGCCTTATACTATAAAGTATTAAAAAAACATTTTTTGGAGATTTTTTTTAATCTGTTGGTGCACATCAGCAGGGTACATTCTGATGGATTCATGTTCTGGTGAATATGAATCCAAAATGTAACTCTTGTAATTGTGCAAAATGTTAGTCAATGCAAAACTGACTCCAGCAAACAGCAGAGAAGTTCCACACTGACTGTGAAGGTATTTCGGCTCTCATATATCTCTCTGGGGTCCAACAATATGTCTCCTCTCTTGGGCAATGAGCAGCTTTTTTCCATGACACTATGAAATAATTATCAATAAAGTATTTTTTCTGTTCTTCCTACGCACACTTTATCATTGAGGGTCTCCAGATGTGCTCTGTGACTAACTCCGTTTGAGATGAGCGGTGATAACTGGAATATTCCATGTATCGCTTGCCAGTATGGTCAAAACTGTCTGTGATCTACAACAATGGACCTTCGGAGTGATGTTTTTATCCCTGCCACCTGGGGCTAAAAGATCTCACTACACCTGTTTCTCTTTACATTGGATTGCAGAGCTCAGACCTGCACACAGGACCAGATAGATGTTGAATCTATCGGGCATGTAATGAGTTGATTATTTTCCCTTAAACGTGTGTTTGTACCACACAAATGTAGACATCAGTGTTTGCTTTAAACCCCCCGCATATTTTCACTTTCTGTGTTTATTTCCCTCTAAACAATATTAAAGAGCCTCTCAGCAGAGTGTGAAAGAGATGAAACGAGAACGTCAACAACTTCTGTGCAGGACGATACACTAAAATATGTTGTTTTACTCAAAAAGATTTAAAAAAAATGTAACCTCAGCATATATTGACATACTGACCCAATGTTAATTGGTTTTTGTGTTAAGGAGTAGGTTAATCTTCTTTCTTACAGACTGACTCAGTAACCATCAATTGATAGGCCCTTCTATGAATCCCAACTTCCTCTAAGAAAGCAGATATTAGGGAGGATGGAGGGTTTAGTTGGTGAAAGGGTGAATGAGTACAGACATTAGAGGGAAAGCAGGGGGTAAGAGTGAGTGGGGGTGGGTCAATGACCATTCAGTTAGCAGGTCCAAATCACCACACAGAGACAGAACCCAAGCTGTGAGCTTCCTGTCTGTGATGATTCACCCAGAAACAAAGGGGGCGGGTTAATAGTGGGAATTACATTAATATTATAGTTAATGAAGACGTTTCAGCTTCATGGAGGATGCTTTGATTTATGGCTAACAACAGAGTTTGTGCACAGTAAAGCCTGGGTGAATTGAGAGGCATGAAGGTAAGCATGTAACACAATGGATGAAATGAAGTGGGGGGGTTGCAAAAAAAAAGAAAAATAAAATGTGTATGTGTGCAAATGTGTTTATTATATGTGTAACTCTTGTTGTTATGCAAGTTACCACTGTCCAACTGAGGCTTCGTTGGTGCAAAAGCAAGGGGAAGGCCAAATTCCTGTGTTTTAAGGCTTCTGTGAATCAGGGCAACTTGGCAGGAACACATGTGGGCAAATGGACAGCAGTTGTAAAGATAGTCAGGATATTTCAAACAAAGTATCCATGATCTATGGTAAACTGACAGCTAAACCCTGAGTTGAAAATGCTGGCCAATGAAAGCCAGTGGCATGCAATGCCAAGACTGGGGAGGAAAACCAATTCCTGACGTTCTTGCAGGGGTTGCTTTTAATTTACCTGACATATGTGATTATGGCAACACCTCTCAAACAGAAGCAGCAGCGCAGGTGAATATAATAGTATATAAAACGTGGGAAATCTCTCAAAGACTCTTATTGCCTATATACTCACACAGGAGTCACTCCTTGTATGGATTAATATGTTTCTGTCACATAGCTGTCCATGCGAGGGTTTCTCAAAACCCTCCATTATGCCATTATTTAAGGAAGTGTGTTAACCAATGTCTTCATGGAGACAGCAACACTGTAGGTGCCTGGGACCTGATGTGCATGTCAGGTTGTATTCAGTAAATCACCTCTGTGGTTGTCCACTTTATCGCTGTTCATTGTGCTCCAATTTAAATCAGACACCAAAGAGCAAATATTATACAAGACTGTTATGTTTTTTCAAAGAAGTCATATTTCTACAATTTGTCACTATTAGCCTTTGTTATGATTCGTTTACTTAAAATACTATCACACTGATGCAAACATGTTGGAATTTGAGAGACATTAAACATGCCGGGGACAAAGTTGCAACATACAGTTAAAATGATTAAAACCTACAACCTGTACTTTCATCCATGGAAGACAAAGTGTGGTGAATCATCTCAAACTGGTATATAGTTGGGGAGGACAACTCTACTCTTGAATATATATCAACATAAACTAAACACTTCAGTACTTATGCACATAAACAGAGTTGCAAATATGGAATAAATTGCTGTCATTGGCACTGGGCTTTAAGTTAATGTGACATTAAGTGGTTTGTCTTCTGTTATGCAACCCTTGTAAATATATTTAATTCCTGGTGGAGCTAAATTTGCCTTTGGCCTCACACTTAAAGATGTGGATTTTAACCTTTTCTCCATTTTCATTTCATTCCCTGTTTTATTACCATCACTGCAAGATTTTAAAGCTATCGTAGACAGAAACTTGAGAATGCAAAACTCAGATATCAAGTGCTTGTTGTGAGTTTTGCCTCAATTATAAAAAGATATAAAAGGTTCTGTAACAAAAGCAACACTCTTGTAGTTTTGAAAAGCACTGGTATTCTCTCTCTTTTTGCCTTTTTATACAGTACAAAAAGGTGGAACATTGAAGGAATGAGTTATACATGCACTCAGAACTTTGAGTTGCCCTAAAATATCTGGAAAAATATGTCATATTTATTCATAAATATTCCTTTTTTATAAGAATCCTAATACTTTTTGTGTGTGAGATCTATATCTAATGTGAAACCCATCCACCCTCTCCTCTCGACAGCGATCTCTGGTGTGAGCTCAGGGTGCCAGCAGGGTGGCTGTCTGACCTGCTCTGACTACAATGGCTGTCTTTCCTGCAAGCCGCGCTTCTTCATGCATTTGGAGAGGATTGGGATGAAGCAGATCGGGGTGTGCATGACTTCCTGTCCGCCAGGCTTTTATGGCACACGCTCTCCTGAAAGAAACACCTGTACAAGTGAGTCAAATGAACTGCAAATATAAAAATTAAAAAAGAATTTTTATGGATATGTTAACTGACTGCATGATTCCCATAAAAAAAGAACATCCAAATTTAAACGAGCACAAGCACTGAAATATTCAGGCTAAATATGGTGTCTTTAAAAGCGTAACTTGACTTTGTGTGTATCATTAAATCATATGTCCTGCCTAGTGAAGTGTAGTATGGCATTAAGTAGAGGCCTACATGTTCCTGAACAAGTGAAAAACATGAGACTGACCCTGTTAGCATGTTTCCTTTTGGTGACATTATATGAAATCAAGAGTTGCTTTGTTTAAAATCATTTATCATGATCCAGCCTGTAAAACATTAATTTCCCCGCAGTGTCCCATATTGTTTTTCCAGCCTGACACACACACACACACACACACACACACACACACACACACACACACACACACACACACACAGTGACACCCTGTATATTTAACGTGCAGGACACACACGATAACTTGTATGGTTTAAATAAACGCTGGCGGTGGGTCTGTGTTTCTCCGTCAGAGTGCAGGTCGGAGTGCGACTCCTGCTTCAACAAGAACTTCTGCACGCACTGCCGAGCAGGATTCTACCTTCACCTGGGCAAGTGCCAGGAGAACTGCCCCGAGGGCATGGTCCGCAGCGACACACAGAGGGAGTGTATTCTCAGTGAGTACTCAGAGTTTACATTAATCAGGCATTGGGATTTTTTTTTAAGTTCACCTTTTATTTCATTTATTTGGGTTGCAGAACTAGTTTATATAGAACTACATTAAACATATTACATGCCAGATTACATTTTGTCTGTGCAGAGTGTCCTGCAGACTGTGAGTCATGTGTGAGCAGCGACATGTGTAAGCAGTGCCGGCCGGGCCTATACCAGCTCAGTGGCATGTGTCACCATGTCTGTCCAGAGGACTATGAGCCCAATGACAAACTCATGGAGTGCATACCGCAAGGTCAGTCCAGTGTGAGTGTGGATATGTTAAAGAAAAATGTCTGGTAAATAACCATTTTGAAAAAGCGAGTAACCCCATGTCAAAATTTTGCAAAATATTTATTATCCTTATATTTCCCCTTCTGCCAATTTCCTCCTGTCAGTGCACTGTGAGGTGGGTGAATGGAGCGAGTGGAGCCCCTGCTCGAAATCTGGTAGAACCTGTGGCTTCAAGCGGGGCCAGGAGACCCGCACAAGGCAGGTCATGCAGTACCCGTCGTCCTTTGGCAAACCCTGCCCTGAGGTCTCTGAGATCAGAGAGTGCATGGTCAGGAGGAGGAAATGTCCAGGTAAAGAAAAAAAAACATCATTTCTGAGAAGATGCTGTGACAGAGTAGCACTGCTTTTGTGCCCAACTTAAATCCCACGTGATGCGACATAAAAACACACAACCCTCCCCCCCAGAAGGAATTATCAAATAAGATGCTTACTATATATTACACTGTCTTTGGTAATTGCTGCTGACCCATCACACTTACTGCCAACATTGTATTTGAGCTACATGGCACGGTTTCAATTCTCTATGAATTCCAGACCACACTGCTTAAGCTTGAACAACCAGAGCTAGCCGTTCTTCCGCTCAGGACTACGACTGTTTACTCAGAGGACTGTCATTGTCGCTAGAGTGAGGACAGTGGGGAGAACACATGTGTGATGTTGCAATGGCTATGCTGCGTGTTTTCCCACGAGAGCTCTTTGGATTTTAAACAGTAAAACCGCTTTCTGTGCTCCTAGTAAACAGGGGATAGCGTGATTATTTCTAATGAATAGAGTGCAAACTGGTTTCAGACGGGCTCGTCCCCTTTTAAACCCGAAGCTGTAGTGCATTTACAATCATCTTGTGTTGTGCGTACTGAGCGTGTGGTTGCTGAGGTGGTTGGTGGCTACGGCTGGTTGTTTTTTCGCCTGGGCTCTGTAGTGTTAAATGACAGATTGCAGACAGGGTAGGAGGCTGAGATCCAGCCCCCTGGGGCCTCACACTTACAGAACAAACACTGTGTGTGTGTGTGTGTGTGTGTGTGTGTGTGTGTGTGTGTGTGTGTGTGTGTGTGCGTGTGTGTGTGATGCAGCAGAAAAGCAGTTGACTCTGGAGCAGAAACAGCCAGCTCAACATCAACATCCTCCCCCTGGGAGGCACGCGGCGACCA
>NW_005187529.1:1298551-1315954 GCF_000239375.1 Pundamilia nyererei | reverse complement strand
AGAAAGAAAGAAAGAAAGAAAGAAAGAAAGAAAGAAAGAAAGAAAGAAAGAAAGAAAGAAAGAAAGAAAGAAAGAAAGAAAGAAAGAAAGATCTGTGCACAGACACAGTACAGACCCTTCTTATCGACTTTGCTCCTTTGTGGGATAACCCGATTGCCCCAGCTCCAAGAGAAACCCTGGTGCGTGGGAGCTAATTATCTGCCTCGGTGTATCCTCTACCCGCTGTTTACGTTCTGCACACGCTAGAGGGTCAGTGGTCTGACTTCAGAGAGCCTCCAGTAATCCTCCAACAGCTCTCTGACACTGATACATCCTTCCTCTTGTCCTCATCCTTTTCTCCTCTTTTGCACTTTCTTCTTTTGTCCCTCCGCCCCCTTCTATCCTCTTCTGTTCCTGCTTCTCTCAGTACATTGTTTTACTCTTCCACATTAGAACACTAAGTCCTTCACTCATTTCATCCAATCTGGCCTGACCCTGTTGTTTTTTTCTTTACCATTGCTCTTCTTTCTCCCTATTCTTCTTGCTTTTATTTTCACTCATCTGTACCGCAAACCTAAACTCTTGTGATACTTTGTGTCCAAATGTCTGTGTATTAAATCTAGGAAATATGCGACAGAACCTTTAATCAGTTCATAAAAGGCTACGGGCATGCACAATCAGTAAATGTTGACATGTTGGCAAGATAATTTTCCTTCTTTTTTTTTGTTTAAACCAGTTAGAAGGTAGAGGCTGTGCTGTACTTTGCAGGGTAAGTGTTCATAATTTTGCATGTAATCTTCAGATGACGTTGCGCGACTCATCCCAGGAAACTGTCAAAAATAACCCTTTCTCACATGTAGCACATGGCAGGAGGTAGTATGTAAACACTCAGGTGTACTAGATCAAGATTGGGCAGGTTAAAGACTGCTTACTGTCCCATCTAACCGTGCTGACATTTGCATTCTCACGTGCCCCCAGGAATGGACCCGTAATGTGGCATTCCAGGCATTTACCTGTGGTCCTATTACCTGTGCATATAAATGGATGGCAAAATTGTCCTTTAAGCAACTACTTTTTACTTTCTTTCTTTGAGTACATTTCAGAGACTTTACTTTTTCACTTTTACTTGAGTAAAGAAGTTGAATCAGTACTTCAACAGTACTTTTTAACACAAGTATCTACACTTCTACTTAAGTACAGAATGTCTGTACTTTTGCCACTCGTGCAAGCAACAAGGATTCAGGTAACACGAATGGCTACCTTGACCACGAGCGACTTTTTTAGCCTAAGTATATCTTTGAATTGTCACATGCTGCAGTGCAACAAAGAACTAACCCAACGACAACTTTAGCAACTTGTTTAAAACCTGTTTCAATATAAATAATCAAATAAATGTAAATATATACAAAATATGTGTATGCATGATAGATTGTATGTGTCCAATCACAGCACAGTTCATATGCATTGTTTCAAAATGACTGATATTAGGGGAAAAAAGCTTTTGATCTCTAAAGGTGTCAGCTATTGTAGCTCCTACATCTGCAAAGCTGCAGAACAATTTCAAAATCCCAAATGCCACCTGGGTCTGATTAAGCACTGTTTTTAAATTAGTGATATAAAATCGGAAGAGGTGTAAAACTGTGGGGAAGCAGACATGCTAAGTCTCAGAGCTAATTTATTGATGTTGACATACACAACCTCATTTGCTGCCTTCTCTCTCAATAGTTGTAATGTCTGATTTGTCCTTCAATTAGCCTGCAGTTCACCTCACTATCGCTGTAGCTGGATGGACCTTAGCCCCCCTTTTACTCCAGCATATACACCCTCAGTGACACTCATGCATATTAGAGACAGTTGAGCCAACTAACAGCAAGCAGTCAGCAAGGGCGGGGGTTTACACACACCCACAGACCCCCATGACATTCTGCCAACCATGCAGCCAACATTCCACTTGTGGGACAGCCCATAGCCTATAATCCCCGCCTGGCTCTCGCCAAAATCTCCCCGGACGACAGAACGCCTGCCACAGGGGATGTGCCACCATAAAACCTACAGTGCCCCCACTAAATATTCACATACATAGACACAAACCTCCCCTTACCCTCACTGCCCCTTAACTTTCTCATTTGATCTCTGTCTGTCTGCTGTTCTCACCACAGTTATAGAGTCATCTAATATGGTCTGTGATTTTTATTCCTCCTTCACCACTCTATACTTCTGCTTGTTTTTTTTATTTTGATATTTTTAGTGTAGCATGCTTGCTCACTTATTGCTCCAGCATACACACACACACACATACACACACACACACACACACACACACACACAGAGTATTGTGTATGCAGTCAGTAAAGCCCTCTTGAATGCTGTCCTTTGTGACAATGTTGTAACAGATTTCTTGCAGTTATATCATAGCCAGTTCAGCAGATCTACACTAACTTATAATGTACAGGCAGGCATTTCAAAGGGAATAACATGGCCTGATAACAGAGGTGTCTCCATAGGATTGCACAGCCCTCCCCTAAAATATGATTGCCTCAGTGCCCAGCTTTCCCTAAGCTATAACCTATATATCCCATGTTACTAGACAAGAGCAGCATTAATCTTAGAGCCTTATAAAGCTCCTGTAAATGCCAACTCACATATTTTTTGCATATATTCCAGATGATCCTTAATGATAGATTACAGGAAACTTACAACAAAAGACAAATGTTTGTCATCTGTGGCGTCTTATGTTGAATTTGAGAGTAGTTACAGGCAAGATATTTACTGGATCCAGATTTGCCAGAAATGTCATATGTCATATAATCATGAATGTTTCCATTGCTTCCCAGCTGTGGCAGTTACCACAACTGGCTCAGCCGTAAAGAGTAGCTACTACTAATGGTTTAACACTATATCAAAATGTATATGACTGTCAAGCATGCCAGCTATGTGCTGAGATGCCAGGACACTGCTCGCTTGCTAACTTGATCATCTAGCGCAGGGATGTCAGACTCATTTTTTATCACCACTTTGATCTTTAGTGGGCTGGATCAAAGGAAACTCATTTCTGTCAGCATAAAGATACTTAACTAATCATCCAGACTGTCTATATTTATAAAATACCTATTTTCCTCTTCTTTTTTTGTGGTTAATTTACAGAAAATATTTTCTTATCTACCATGGCACAGTTTGAATGGCAAAGGGGGAGGTCTTTATTAATAGGAAAAGCTGTAAAATGTATTAAAATACAGCTAACAGTTCAAAACCTATGTACTCCTTTCAGTGGGGCAGATTGGAGTCTTTGCTGGTCCAATTCTGGCCCCTAGGACTTGACATAAGGTTTAAAAATCTGCCGGTCAGTGCCTCTGAACCTCACCAAATAATGCATGCAACCAATTTAAATCCTGAAACAAACAGAAATTTTTTTTTACATATTACGTTCCATTTATTTCCAAAAAAGTAGCAACCTTTGCATTGTTCAGAAATTACTGTTTCCGATCGCTTCCAGTCTTTGTGCAAAGAAAAGCTAAATTCACGGTGGTTTAGAAAGCTGATGGCCCATGTGCTCAAGTTCCACATTATGACGCTACTGGAAGTGTTTCATGTGTTTTCCCCACAGCCAAAAATTCCTTCACTGAAAGTCTTTTAAGACTCTGTGATATTTTTCATCAAAACTTGACTTTTGGGAATGTGCTAAATGTCGGTTGAAAATGTTCCAGAACCTCTTAAGGTGTCCCATTTGTGGACCATTATACACATGTCAACACACAGTTTACAAAAGGCCCATCAGAAACTGTTCCAACTAACCAAACGCAGGTTGGTTTGATAAACACTCTCGTAATCATCTCAACACTGGCATGGATTAGGTTTCTCTTCTGGCTCGACAAAAGCACAGGGGCTACAGTATGACTAATCCACTGAACTTGTAAATAGTTATGGTGTCAGGGCAGAGAAAACAATGAGAGCAAAGGGGACTTCCTGTGTTTACAGAGGACAGGGGGCATACCCCGAATGAGTCAGTGAGTCAGATTACTACATCCGTCCATCTATCCAACCATCCATCACTAAAATCACCTGTCTTCGCAATAATTTGTTCTTTTTTTTACTTACTTTTTGCTCACTGTGGTGTCTGTCTCCTGTCCTCTTGTTCTTTCATTATTTCTAGAAGGTTAAACACAGCTGGCAGAGAGAGCTTCATATCACAAGCTCAAAATGTGTGGGTCAGACTTGATCCCTGGTCCAAGCAGACACCTGCCTTGATTAATGAACGGAGTGGGAGATGATGAGCATAGGAAGGCTGGGGGGTGAACGTGAAGCGGACAGGAGAGAGACAGGGATCTCGTTTTCTCTCCCACTTTATCTCTCTTTCCCCTCTCCCTGTGTCTCTGCCTACTGCCGACTTCAGCAGTTTCACAATCCCCGACCGGCCAGCCAACAGCCGAGCAGGCCGTGCTGCTCCGTTCCACTCACACATGAGCGGCAGCAGTACAACAACAGGAAAGGGCCTCCTCTGCTTTCACTTGCAGGTCCTGTCTCCAAAACTCCCTGCGGCTGGATCTTGTTATTATCATTATTAACTATGGCTCGAGCAGAGATAAACCTTCAACATTCCAAAATTCTCTGTTTTGTTTATGAGATGGTGTTGCAAGAACAGATAAATTGGGGGTTTATTTAAAGGCTTTCTATTTTGGACAAAGGTCTACTCATCACACACGGAGAGGGCTGCAACAGCTGATAGACCCGACAGTGTAGCTGCTTCCGCTGATTAAACACTGACATCTAGTGAGAACCTTAGCATGTTGCACTGTAAATGAAAGTTGTGCACAATGCTTTACTTTCAAGTGCATACTTTCTGGAATTGGCATTTCTTACTTCACAGAGGTTTCCCAGCAGGACAATCTTTTGAAATATTATTGACATCTTACTATATTTACTGCAGTTTTTAACAATATTTTTATTCCAAATTCCTTTGTGAAAATACTTGTGCAGTCATTTCTACTGACACCTCCCACAATCCACTGACGTTGCAAATCTTAATTTTTTTTGGTCTTCTTAATTTTCAGGACGGAAGAAGAATGAGCGGAGAGAAGGAAGGAATCGCAACAACCGGAAAGATAAGGAGAATCAGGAGGGGAGGCGGGAGAGGAAGAGAGAAAGGGAACGAGAGAAGGAGAGAGACACGGGTGAACGTGAAGATTCTGTTAACAGGAACAAAACAGAGCACAGGCACCGCAGAGGCCACGAGACAGAGCTAGTCTCACCTGTAGACGGCCCTATCCAGTAGTGCTCGGGGGAGATAACATCCAATGCCTCACCACCTTATTTCTGTCATCTTCCCATCCTTCGTGCTCCAAAACTTCCCCACCCTCACCTCTGTTTGCCCCACTCACAACCTCTCTCTGCAGGGGTGTTGCTGCTACCTGTATGATTTGAATATACTGTTTATGCACAAGCAGGACGGGGCACATTCAGCCAAAAGGCTGGAGCCACTATTGTTTTCAGCTCCTCTTCAACCGTTGAGAGCGTCTCTTATGAAAAGTCCAGGAGACACTGCTGAGACTGCTGTTGGGACTGCAGAACACTGAGAATTGTCTGTGACAGTGTGGAGGACTGTCAGAGAAATGTAATGAGAGACAAAGACATTACATGTTTGTTGAAATGGTTATTTAATAGGGCTCTGGTACAACATTGTGCATCTTGGATTTTGAATGTAGATTTTCCAGCATTATGTAGAAGAATTCTCATTATTGTTGTTCTTGTTCTTTAGATCTCTTTATTTGGTGCAGATTTTGTAAAGAAAAAATAAAGATAAAAAGTGAGGGGTTTTTTTTTTTTTTTGCTCTTTCCATCTCGTGACATCTTCATAATCACTACAGCTGAGGGCGACCTACCTTGTAGGCAACTGCATCTTTGCAGTATTTGCAAGATCATTAGAATATTCACTGTAAGCAAACTATCTGGTGTGTCCAGCTAAAGGGGAACCCGCTTGGTATGAATAAAAGGATTATGGTCATAAAGTTTCAAGTGTATGCATGTCTGGTGGAAATGTTAATTTTATCCAGATAAGTGATAAATCTAATCTACCACTGGTTTTTCTTGTGTAAATAGAAGCTCTCAATACAGCTCCGACTAGAAACCAAAACACTTGTATGTCAAATAAAACTATAATGGGTTTGTACCTGTGACTGCTTTAATCTCTCTTTTTTGCCCCTTCACCTTCATCTTGTGCAATCCAAACAAGTATTAGCTGATTTCAACTAGGAAGTGAAACTCAGTACACAGATGCCACGCTCTCCATTTGGCTTAAATCTGATTGCAGTAGTAAGAAGCTATGGCCTTAAAAACTTACTTTAAAAAAAAAAAAAAAATAAAAAATACTGGGAGCCCATCTTTCTGTAGCTGAAGCTACTCTGGCAAAATATACTTGAATTTATTAAAGTGCGTTATTAAATTTGTGTGCATTTTTGAATAATCCATAACCCAATTTGGTCAGTTTAAACAAGTAAACGAATATGAGATATGAAATGTAGGATAGTCACATCTGGGTGTACCCATTCAAGCCACTTTATGCAAAAATAAATAAAGAAACATTTTAAAGCTAAACTGTTTATTGGTGGAGTGATTATTTTTGCTCAACAGCAGCATCTACTGCATTTTGCATCAGGCATGACAGTATTTCCTCCTCATTCATTTAGCAAAGAAGTCTCCACTAATGTGGGGTTGCACATGAAAATATATGAAATTCTGATTTAAATGTACTTTACAACATTACAGTATGTACACAAATCTTAAGTGCAAGATAAAGCAATGTTTGAGAAGAGAACATTAATTATACATGACAAATACAACCAAGTTCAAAAGGATGGTATCTGAATCAAGATGAGTCTAAATCAAAAACGACAGAGGAGACACTGACAGATGGAAATTTAGCCAGATGCCTTTAAATAGACTGAACAAATTCTCAATCACAGCTGTTTTTTAAGGGGGTCAACTGTTCACTTCAGGTTGGCGACAAAATCCTCGCCCTTCTTGATAGAGGCCTTCAGCTCACCGATGGCGTCAGCAACCAGCTTCTCCTCAAAGGCGGACAACTTGCCGAGGCCAAGGTTCTTCTCGATGCCGTTCTTCCCCAGAAGGATAGGTGTGGAGAAGTACTTGCACTCTGTCTCCTCAGACCTGACAAAGGAACACTCCACCACTCCCTCTTTTCCATTCATGGCGTCCAGGACGGAGAAGGTGAAGCGGGCGCCAGCATAGGCCATTGAGAGGGTTGCAGATCCAGCTCCAGCCTTGGCCTTGACCACCTCTGTGCCGGCCTCTTGGATCCTTTCAGTCAGGGCGGAGAGCTGGTCAGCAGGGAACTCCACTTTAGGCGTGCACTGGGAAATGAGAGGAATGATGGTCTTCCCAGCATGGCCTCCAATCACCGGCACATTAACACGAGCAGGATCCAGGCCCTTGAGCTCTGCAACAAAGGTGTTAGCTCTTACAATGTCCAAGGTTGTGACACCAAACACTTTGTTTGGGTTGTACACTCCATGCTTCTTCATGATCTCTGATGTAATCGGGATGGTGGAGTTGACGGGATTGGAGATAATGCAGATCAGAGCCTCAGGGCAAGTGCGGGCGCAGGCATCGGTCAAGGTGGCCACAATGCTGGCGTTGGTGTTGAAAAGGTCATCGCGGGTCATGCCTGGTTTTCTGGGCACGCCGGCTGGAATTACCACAACGTCGCAACCCTGCAGCGCAGCGCCGAGCTGGTCGGGGCCTATGTGGCCGGTCACCTTGGCCCTCGTCTCGATGTGGCTGAGGTCTGCAGCCACTCCGGGTGTATGAGCGATATCATACAGAGAGAGGTGGCTCACCAGGGGGCTATTCTTGAGTAGCAGCGATAGCGGCTGGCCTATGCCGCCCGAAGCCCCGAGCACCGCCACCTTGGCGTTGTTCTGTGACGAGGTGGCCAAGCCCCGCACGAGGCTAACGGTAGGTCTCACAGCACGGGAAAACATCTTCTTGAATGTTGATTCAGCTATTGAAATGAGTGAAAATTGAAACGCCTTCGGAGCCCCTCTTTTCCGTGACACCAACGTCCTCTAGCCACGAGCAAACCGGAAGACTACCGAGTTGTCATGCGTCGAAGATAATGGTCGCGCGATTTTACGTCTGATTTGCGTCAGTTCGTACGGCTGCGTCGTCGTCTTTGTCTCAGCTTCTTTTTCGTAGGAAAACAAAGCCAGTGAACAGCAGAAGTGGGCAAATTAGAATTGGACATTAGTACCATCAAAAGAATTGTAACGAAAACCAGCATAACACAGCGGTACGGTACGTGTACGGTCGTTGCGGTGTTTGTGTCGTGAGAAAAACACGTCTTCTGACTCTTTATGTCGCCCCTGCTAAAATAAGCTAGCGCCATCAAATGAACGCCGTCTATTTGCTGGAGTCACAATGCTGCCGTCAGATTAGCCAGGGCTAGCTAACTACAACAGGTTTCATTGTTATGGAAGCTTTGTCAGTCGAGAAAAGCCTCTGTGTCGTTATTGTTCGACTCGTTTTACAAGTAAAACGGTACTGTTTGACCAGCTGCTGGGTAATCAGCCAGACAAGTTTTTATATATACTATTAATAGTTATTGTGAGTATTATAACCATCACATCGTTAGCCGTTAAATTTAATTAAATAATGTGCTTGTCACTAGCCCTGCTTTAACGATAGAAGGTTTAAGTCACAAAGCACAGTTCACTGATTGTTGCGAGGTAACTGAGCAGCCTTTTGTATCACACACAGTAACCTCTTAGGTTTCACTTATAACTAGTGAATTAATCCCAACCTGTAAGTAATCGGTTTTAACGCCAGAGCTGAAGGGTTTGATTGGGAGGAAATGTATGCATATAAGAAATGGCTTGTTATTGTACCGAACAGTTGTATGTATTTTAAGATGAAACACATTTTCACTCACTTCTCTTTTCGTTTTGACAGTGGCAAGTTTCAAGGTCGAACAGCTCTCCTGATGATACATCAGCACTAAGCTCATTCCAGTAAGTCCAAAATGGATAGTGTATTTGAATTTTGTGATGGTACCAGTGTGCCTTTAGACAACATTAAAAGCTGGTTTTATTTAACCTTTTATTTGTTTGCTAATTTGTGACAGTAACATTGTGTTAAGTGAAGTCATGACAGCAATAAAAATAAAAGAAAAATCAGCTGCAGTGTCCATTTCATTGAAAGATATATTCATTTACCTAGGCATGATAGCCACAGAATAATATCTCCAGTAATATTAATAATTTCACACAATATACATCTGTATTGAAATTAACACTACTAATAAACAAATGGGTAGAACACATTCATTGTAACATTTTCCTTTATGATATTTCTTGTTTTTTTTCAGTACTTCCTCATGATGGCTAGTTGTGGAGAGGTAGACCACTCTGTTAGCTCACTCCCATCCAGCAAGAAAGGCAGCAACAGTGGTGGTGGAAGTGGGAACAGTGCAGAATCATCGTGCTCTGGCTCCAGCAACTCATCCCCAGCTCTATCAGTTCCTGAGTGTGCCATCTGTCTGCAGAGCTGCGTCCACCCAGTCCAACTGCCATGCCATCACGTCTTCTGTTTCCTGTGTGTAAAGGGAGCATCTTGGCAGAGCAAACGATGTGCTCTCTGTAGACAAGAAGTACCTGATGACTTCCTGGAAAGGCCTACACTTCTCTCTCCAGAGGAGCTGAAAGCATCAGCAGGAGGTCGAGGTGGGGCAGCGAGTGATCACGCTTGGTATTATGAGGGGCGTAATGGTTGGTGGCAGTATGATGAGCGAACCAGCCGTGAGCTGGAGGACGCTTTCTCCAAGGGTAAGAAGACAGCCGAAATGCTCATTGCTGGTTTTTTGTATGTAGCTGACCTGGAGAACATGGTGCAGTATAGGCGTAATGAGCACGGTCGCAGACGTAAGATGAAAAGAGACGTTTTAGACATTCCCAAGAAGGGGGTGGCAGGACTGCGATTGGACACTGAGGGTGTTAGTGGGGCCGTGGGGGCTACAAGTAGAGAGAACTCTGCTGATGGGGCTGATACCACACTAACAAATATACAGCAACAGGTTACAGGTATCTCTTCTACTGTATCAGCCCCTTCAGCTCCTGCCAGACCTCCCACTTCCCTCGGTGGTCAGCCAGGCCCCAGTACTAGCCCCCCTCTGGAGGATGCTCTCTCCCAGCTGCAAATCAGCCCCAGGCCCACACCTTCTCATGAGCGGTCTGAGGCTGGGGAAGGAGAGGAAGATGAGGAGGAGGAGGCCTCACCTTCCAGGTCCTCTGACCCTCACACCTCTGTAGATGAGTCTGGCTCTGGAGATTGGAGTGATGATGAGGATGAGGAGGATGAAGAAGAGAACGGGGGAGATGGAGAGCGTGTGGAGCCGCGGGAGGGTAGGCCAAGGAGACAAAGACTGAATCCAGAGAACAGAGCCCCTCCTCGTTCAGAGTCTGCCTCCCCGTCTCCCTCATCCAGTAGCAGTGGAAGGTCCAGAATGCCTGATGGCCAGTGTACAGTGACTGAGGTGTGAAGCGATCATTAATATATTATCACCAAATGGCTGTGTTCCTCATTAATTTGTTCCTCGCTTTATGCTGTCGTTCACTTGGTCACAGATCAAATGGGGGTGGAATACTTTCTGCAGGAGAAATGATGCACTACACATCCAGTAATAAACAGAACCACGTTTTCCTCTATTTGTATGCCCCATTCTGGGAGCACAATGATCTGGAGGTATCTGCGTGATTCTAACAGTCTCATCACAAAAATACAGAGTCAGCAGAAGTTTGTTTTCATGTTCTGGAACTGAGTGTTCTCATTCTGAGAGAGAGAAGGTACAGCTTGGTAAACAGATGAATACACAGCGTTTTCTGTTCAGCACATCATTTGAGGGAGGTGCAACAGTTGGCTGTAATCAGTCTGTGCACTACTGGCTGCAGGTGTATAAAGTTTGCTTTTTTCAAATTGCAGGCAAGTGGAAGTTAAAAGTGACTTCGGCCAAACCTACCTACCTGTTTACATTTATTAGCTAACACCCAGAGGGGGGGCAGAGTGTTAGCCCCAGTCAGATTTGTGACTTCCAGTGAAAGAAGGCATAATGGGATTTTGGAACTCAGCCATTATGAACGGCTGCATTCTGGTCATCTGCACTTAACTCTCTCAGCTAACATAGCACGCAGAAATGAGCTCATTAGAGCTCAAGTCATCTGCCTACTCGTGCAGAGAATTTAACCCTTAATACCTTATTCCTAGCCTCCACCTTACTTCAACAGTCTCCTTCACATTTAACTAATTATGAAGCATTTTCTTAAAGTTTTAATTTAACTGAACTTTTTCGAAGTGTCTTTCATTTCAGAGCTAATTGTGGTTTGAAAAGAAAGAATATAGTTTGTTCATGATGAAGAACGGAAACATTTTCAACACGATGCTCTTAAACTGTATGGGATTGTAAATTTGACACTTAATGATTAGCAACCTAGAATATCTGGAAACCTGAGGTTATCTGGCTATATGCCAAGATTTTGTGTTTGATTTCGCCTGCAGTTTTATGACAACTAAGATGTTTTAATGAATGTGTAAAACTTTTCCCAGCTTTGAAGAATTGGCATTTTACTGTGGAGTAGCAGCATTGTGCCTTTAAAGCTGCTGATGCCTCTGAAGCTTCCATGTTAGTGTCCCAGATTAAAGTATTCTCAATAAATGTGTATTCTAATCTGTGCGTGTTTGAAGAGAGAGTTACTTAAACACTACTGGTTGGCAGGATGTGGAGAATTGATGTTTTCAGTTTGAGTAAATGTTTTAATTTTGTGTTTGTGCATTTCTTATGGTTGTAAACCCTCTTATATATTATGTCTGGGGGAGTAAGAGAACAAATCTATACCATTGCTATTGGTCATCCTGCAGAAGTTTCAAGTTGCATTGGTTTTCTATTTCTTACATGCCTCAGTCATCGGCTCAGTTTTAAACTTTCCATTTGGAAGAATAAATCATTGTGTAACCTTTTTTTTTTGCTTAGTAACCTTTTTGTTTGTTTTATGGTTCGTAATTTAAGAATAAAGTGTCATTTCAACATCCAGAAGTTATTTCGCTCTGTTTGGAGACTGTATTTTGTTGTTTTGGCGTCTCTGTGACAGTGCATAGTCTGGGAAAATATTTCCATCCTGATTTTAAAAGTAGCGCACTTTACGTAACATTTCATCCACCTTTTCTCTACACCAAGTATTTGGCTTCCCTTCACTCACATCCGTGGTGTTTGGTATTCTGACCACAGCAGACAGTAACACTCCAGCTGGTTGTCTTGCCAGGAAACATGACCTTTGGAAGGGGAACAGGGGATACAAGCTCAGCAAGCTCCAGGGACCTGTCCTTTTCCATTGCAGTCCTTGAACATTTGTACTTTTTACAGAGCCTTATTTGCTCTGCGGGTTACTGAAAAATGAACAACACACTGAGGGGGAGGGGGGGGGGGTACAACTTATGATATTTACTATGTATGGCTGAAATGCTTAATTGGCCCAGCACTTCAGAATTTTGAATGTTCCTGATGCAGAAGATGAGAGCTACTGAGCAAAGCAGCGATACCCACTCGGAAAACATTCCTAAAGCCAAGGTTTTCTTAATAGGCCACAGTGACATGGACACTGAGGAAATCTGAAGAATCAGCTGATATAAACTACAAGTACGTACAAGAGGGTAGATGACTGCAGTGTTTCTCTGTCCTACAGAAAGATGAGTCTTTCTCATGCTGATTATACCTCATTGTCTTGACTGCTTCAGTATTAATCAGCCTGGAGTGATCTAATCATTTCCATAATTGCATAGTCAGAGGAGCTGGAGGATACAGACTGTTTATCTGCTGAATTGGCACTGAAAGGGTTTAGAAAACTAAATCCCTAACACAACAGGATCATACAGCATGTTCACTGTTACTAACAAGGACATCAGTGTAAACAAATCACAATAATTTCAGTCTCCACAGTGGGAATGATACTACATTTCTTATGACTTGACAGTGCACCACAGATGCTGTATTTTTAGCAAAGGGGCAGATGCATAATCCAGATTTGTATTTATTTACTTTACCTGGAAGTTCTGTATACAACATTAAAAAAGGAAGCTTCAGTCGGTGTTTTTGCTTCTTAACATCTAAACTTGTAGGCATAAAGTCAAAGAGATGCAACAAGAATCACAACCACAGCACTGTGCAATGACTCATCTCTCACTATCACTGCATTTGAACAGATGCACCTAGTAAAAGTCCTCAATCAAAACAAATATATAACTTCAGTCCCCTAAAATTAGTTTCCACAAAAGTCATTTGTGTTTGGACTTGCTCGCCAGGGCCTCCAGGTTAGCCGGAGCGCCCCACACCATCCCAAATATGTCCTTCTCAGTCCTCAGAGCTTCAGACAAAGGAAGCTCTCTGCCTGACAGCACCACCTTCTTCACAGCTTGGATCACTGGGGCAGGTCCCTTTGTGTAGCGACTGAGCCAGTTTTCAGCCTGCTGCAGGAGAGGGGCAGCACCTTCTGTTTTCTGATGGCCTTCCAGGACTCCATCCACCAGTCCAATGTTTACGCCAAGCTCGGGATCCACTTTTACAGCCCCGCCAAGCAACTTCAGTGCATTCTGGCTTCCAACCAAGTGGACAAGTCGGGCAGCACCGCCCCAGCCTGGGACCAGACCCATGTGTTTATGGACAAACTGGATCACGCTGCCTGCCTCCATTAATCTGCGAGAAAGGAATAACATACACATGCTAGATTATTAGCTTTTGGATAAAATGCTGTTATGTAACGGAAACTTCTCAGAAGCGTTACCTGAAATCGCAGGCAGTCGTGAGTTCTGCACCGCCTCCCAATGCTCTCCCTTCCACCAGAGCAACAGAGATCAGGGGGAGCCTACACTAAGAAAATGCTCCTGTAAGCATACTGTGGTGCACATTATATAAAAACTAAAGTAAGACCCCTTTAAGCGCATAAAGGTAACGGTTGTAGTTTGCAAAAAAGCACTAGAGAGGAAAACTAGAGTCCTTACCTGAGCAGCCTCGTAAGAGCATTCTGCATGAACATACACATCTTCATCCCATCCTATGAGACAAGAAAAGCATCATTTAGGCATCTTCAGTAAGAGGAATCCAGACAGTCACACCAAGATAGACATGAATGCAGTAAAGAATTTGTCCCCTTTGTTACCTGTTGGTTAGATATTGCTCGGACAGCGTTAAGGTCAGACCCAGAGCAGAACGTTTCAGCCGCACCCTGAACTATGAGGCCTTTGCCCTCTGGCCAGTTCTCCAGCTGGCTCACCCTTTCCTCCAGATCTATCATCATACTCCCTGCCAGCAGGGCAAAAAATAATCAAGGCAATAAACCAAAGTGCAATTTCACTTACAAATATTTATGGGAGGCTAATTTTTATCTGTCAGTCTGCGTCAAATGTAAAGTAACCTTACCAGAGAAAGCATTCATGCGAGATGGGTTGTTGATGGTCAGCACCGCAATGCCAGAGTCCTGTTTCAGCAGATCAATGGAGCCTCCATGAAAGGCCTGAAGCTTCTCTCTGATCTCATCCTGGTTGAAGCCGTGGATGCTGGAGTAAACACAGCTACTCCTCTGTCTCTGCAGCAGCCTTGGAGAAACACTCATGGATGAATAAATGCCTTTTTGTCTTTAAACTCCATTCTTATTTATATGTGCGTTAAAGTTAAATGACATGTTAGTCATGTTAAATGTACAAACCAATGGCATCAGAGTCATTCAAGGGTCTACACATGAAAGATCTCAGACTTTCTAATAATTTTAAACACAGTTACAGAATGTCTGCATACTATCAGTGCTTTTTAAATCACATCCTATTAAGTGTAAGGTGCAAGGCTAGTGTAAGTTTACCTACCTAAGAGCCTATTTCTTTAAAAGTCTACTTTTTAAAAAGATACTTCCAAGTACAAAAGCACAGAGCAGGCAGTAATATCCATTCATTAGCTATACTCTTATATCAACTCTTAATGAAAATATGGAAGGGTTTTAAGAAAGCGGTTATGCAGGACACACACTGCATAACACATGTGATCCGTGGCCCAAATCTTTATTGACCATTTATTAGGACTTTAGCTGATAAGGTTTTATTAAATTGTACTGATATGACCAGAGAGTACTGCAGGTTAAATGAGCTTAATGATACTGATTGTTAAGATATCAATAACAGTCATTTAAAGAAAGCTTTTACAAAGCAGCCAAATAGATTCTTGTTGCTCAAAGGTCAAACTGCATGCTTACACTCACAAACAGAGGAAGAAGGAATGGTTTAAAAAAAAAAAAAACAACTACTACAACCTCTGTTTAAATCAGCATGGGGGATGTATGTTACTAAGTGATGCAAATAAATGGTAAATATATAATCCAGTTTAGCTGAAATTGTGATGTTAGGATCAACATGAATTTCATCATTTTTAATACGTGAACAAGTAAAATGGATTTAACTTGGCATGGTTGACATTCTTTATTTGCTGTTGCCATTATGGCGATGAGCAATGATGTCTAGTCTCCATCACCTGGCCCAGGTTCTGCAGTGACTGCTGCACCTCAGGACCTGTTGCCTCAGCGCACAGAGGACCATCCTGCTGCTGCATGATGGCAGAGAAACACAGAGAGAAAATATTTGCATTTAGCTAGATTCAGTGAAATTGCCTCAGACTTGTGGCCAAACAATACGACACACCGTTAGGTACAATACTGATGGTATCATGATAAAATGATACTAGGATACTTTGCAAGATGATAATAAGCAACACATCACATTATCTGTGTGAGTGAAAGTGAATAAAAAGAGCCCTAAAGATTCACATAACAGGAGTTATATATTTATTCACCTTATTATGGCATCAATGCATATTATCAGTATTTAATATGATAATATGCTTGATTTAATGATATGCTTTAATAATGTGTCTTCTTCACTTGCGGCTGGTTAACTGTAGTTCACTTTAATGCCACCATGAAGGATCATGAAGTAGAGACCTCTGTTAATTAAACTGGATAGAGTGCCATATTTTATTATCAATACCTTGCCTCTCCCCTAACTTAGACAGATCACTTTATATAGAATCATAGTGGGAATATGTAATGGACACTTTGAGGTAACCTTTGCTAAGATAATCTGCTGACTGATTAAAACAACAGCAATCTTTTTAACCATACTGTGCATGTTCATTCCCTTCACACAAATTGACTTTCTGGCTTTTCAAAGCAGGACTGTGTCAAAAATGATAGAAGACAAGGGCTTTGATGTATTCTTTCACAAGTCCTCAACTTGTCCTTAACGATTTTAGAACTGAAGAAGCTTCTCGGATGAGAGGTGAAACGTCTTCAAGCAACTTAAAGAAGTACAGACGCTTTTCTTTGCAAGCTCCTTTGACTACGATGACCTGGATGACTGAGAACCTTCACAGACAAGTCCTCAACTTGTTGGACAAGGACACAGTTTTTGCAGTTTTGTCTCTGTCAGGTTTAATTTAAACAATCACTGTGACTGAAATTCTGACTTTGAGCTTTCAGTTAATGCATTTCACAAATGTTTTTCATAAACTGAAAATAGGTAAATGTGTATGTGTATAAATTGCTGTAATTCTTAAACAGTTTATTCAAAATATTTGCAAAAGTCTTTGAATTAAAGCTAAAAATCTGCTTTTTAATAACATGTTGATTGCTTGATTTAAAACCCACTGTGTTTGTGTACAGAGACAAACCCACATAAACTGTCTTTCCACAACATATTGTGAATAAAACAGGAACATTAAAATGTATTGTAGCATTTTTTTTTAGCATTAAGGTGAAATGGGCAAAAACAACCGGAGCTTTTGACATCTGTAACATGTCTGTAGTATTACCCAGCCGGCATACAGTACATGTAGGAAAACATCTTTGAAACTACTGCAGTACGATACAAGAGTATCAACACAAAGAGTTAGTAAACAATTTATCAATAAAATTCCCAGACGAAGAATCTAACTTTGAAATCATTTTATACGGTTCTGTTTAGAGGTGAAGCATTTCACAGCTGGCAAATGAAATACACTGGGTTAGCAGTCCTTTTCTAGCTTTAATAACGAATGAAATATGTTCCGTAAAATTCGTTTATAAAATTTTACCATGTCGCTATTTCCATTATAAAACACTTAACACGAAACCAACCTTGCTTTATGACAGTCCGGTGGTGTCACTTTGAAATCTGCTCCCCTAGAAACTAGAACTCAGGAAACAAGTATGATAGCCAGCGTGTGACTGTAGGTGTTTAAGTCCTCCACCAGGGGGCGGAGTAATACTCATGTTCCTTTCCTGCACTTTTGTTCATTTTTAAATAAAATAAATATATAAACAGATTTTATATTTTTTTAAAGAAACAATATAT